>NW_004444292.1:0-15925 GCF_000243295.1 Trichechus manatus latirostris | reverse complement strand
TTTAATATTCATCTAGTTAAATTTAATTTTATTTCATATTTTAATTAATTGCATTTAATATTTAGTTTAATTTTATACTTTTTGTGAGTTGTGATGAAAAATGGGCTCATGCAGGGTTGTAGCTCTCAGTAAATAATAGACATTTACCCAGTGGCATTTTAACAATCTTTATTTACCTACATAGTGATTAGGTCAAAATGGATTGGGCAAGATTCATCATGAGGTCTGTCTCCCTGTGGCCCTCATCCCAGGGTGAACTGATACAGGAAATCTGTTCTACACATATTTGGCCCAAAGATACATTTTAGGTGAAAGACAAAGGGACAAAGATCATAGGGATTATATACCTCAGAGTGCATGGGAAAACAGAAAGGGGGCAAAAGGAAGAGGCCTTTGTTTAGCCACACCTGGCCTGGCCAGAAAGGTATCTTTGTTCAAATTCAAACAGCATAGCAATCTGTGACTAGTATGCATGACCAGAAAGAACACTCCCTCCCCTCTAGCTAGAAGGCTACAAGTTTAATCTTGTAAGACTGCATTTTCTGATTAATGATGTAATCATCCAGAAAAACTACCTCCCCGGGGTGCATAGGAAAACCTGGTGGTGTAGTGGTTAAGTGCTATGGCTGCTAACCAAAAGGTCAGCAGTTTGAATCCACCAGGCGCCCCTTGGAAACTCTATGGGGCGATTCTACGCTGTCCTATAATCCTATAATCGACTCAATGGCAATAGGTTGACTTGCTGTCGAGTCACAGCGACGTTATAGGACAGAGTAGAACTGCACCAGATGGTTTCCAACGAGTGGCTGGTGAATTTGAACTGCCAACCTTTTGGTTAGCAGCTGTAGCTTGGGGTGCGTACTTAGCTATAATTAAGTAATCGTGGAGATAGTGGGAAGTGAATCTCACACTGGGAAACTGGCTACTTTTTTCCAGTCCAACCCCTCTATTCCAGCGCCTCCTGAAACTTTTATCTTAGTCTTTTGGGTTGTCATATGCCCAGTGGCCTTCTTGTGTGTGGAGGTGTAGCCTGGTATACCTCTGTCCCTTAACGACCTTGATAGCCACTGTTTTGGGGTAACAGCCATCAAGGAGGGTTATAACACATTTATTCAGTCCCATGATTACAATAACTCCCAGTAGGATGATCAAGCCTATCTGGAGAATTGAACACAACCATGAATCCCATCTAGCTGGTAGCCAGTTGAACAGGTCGGTAAAGAATTGTCTAGGGGTACATAAGCAGCTTGAGCTCCTTGCCTGGTCATGGCTTAGGCCTCAACCACCTCTTGGTTTATTTCATGGTAGCTGTAGTTTACAAAACACAGCACCATGACCCTACTAGATAGAGCACAGATCCCTCCCTGAGAGGCTTGCAGATAGCCTAAGGCCAGTCGATTCTGGAGAGAGAGCGTATCTGTGCCACTTATCTATTTAGATTATCTAGTGCTCCTCTGGGAGTCCTGGTGGCGCAGTGGTTAACAGCTCATTGTAAACCCTGTGGGGCACTTCTACTCTCTCCTGTAGGATCACTATGACTCAAAATGAACTAGATGGCAACTGGTTTGGTTTTTGGCTTTTGGTTAGTGCTCCTCCGAGCTTATTGATGGCATCTTCTGGTTTTAGTGCAACGCATTATAAAACCATTTGGAAGCAGATGATATAACTCCTTACAAAGACAGTGGCATTGCCAGTTACAAGTGGGATGATTCCCATAGTAGAAGAACACATAAGTGTCCCCATCGTGAGGGATTTTTTCCCAATTTTGCATTGAAGGCTGCATCTAAATGGGCCAAAGTTTTTCTTCTTGTCTCAGTTTATTCTTTTCCTTGGCGCCTATTCCTGAATTGGCCCACAGGGAGTTGAGAATGCAAAGTCAAGGCAGGGACTCCATAACCAACATAACAGCTGCCTATTCCCATTGGCCAGCATCATTTTGTATGTTCTATAACCACACACAAAATATTGTCCCTGATTAACTCATAAGGCCTGTTGTGCATTATCTCTGTAAGGTGTTCTTAAGTATTTCCTGAGGAATTAGGGGTGTTGCCGGGTGGAAAACCCAGGTTCTGCTCAGTGCAACTCATCTCAGGCAATAAATGAGAGACCGAGGTGGGAGAGTAGAAAGGCCCTTTTATTTCATTGCACAAGGAAAGGGACTGCTGCTGCCACCAAGGCTGCTCAGTGAGGGTGAGGGGGAAGGTTACTTTTAAGGGGTTTACAAGTAGGAAGTTCATACAAATTGTATCAGCAACATTCTTAATCATGCGACGCAGGCACAATGGAGTTTACATATAACTTCATGCATCACGTGTTCAGAAAATGGTGGTTAAACTCCACCCAGAGGTGGGGAAGTTACTATGTTATGAAGTAATTAACAAGCTAAAAGGTTATCCTGAATGTCAAGGTGGCACCTAAACAGGTTTCCGCTGATTTCCTCTAGTTTTGGGCAGTAGTTAAGGAGAAAGGATCCAGGATTTTAATGTAAAGCTATGGGGCGTGGTAAGCAAGCTTCTTAAGGCAGTGGAATTTTCTGCACCCTGGGGATCTCTGTCTTAGGGGAAAGCTCCTCTGGAATAGCCAGTTGTGGTCCCATTTAACAGCAAGACCCCACATCTTGTCTCCATCAATAATAAATTACTACATTTTTAATTATTTCAACAATATCACAGCCAGTCAGTCCATGTATGTTGAGATCAGAGAAAGCTGCAAATTAGCAAATGGGGATTTACCAGGACATAACCTGGAGATGTTCTTAAACCAGTAACTTCCCTCCCACTCAGATATTAGGCAAAATCTCTACCCCATAGGCTTTTCATGTACATCAGTCTTGTTTTGGGTGAAGCAAAAATGTCCTTCTGTCAAAATATCCACTTCATAGGACAAATCGCTGAATGCTGCATGTGGCACTACATTCCAAAGAAGGACAGTTCTAGTAATGTAGAGGTGGAGATGGTGACTGGTTTGCATCTCAAGTAGAGTCAGTGGAGATGATCCACTGTGGAACGATTCTGGGGGGTGTAGGCACAGACTCAACAGTTGGTGTGATCCACTGTGTGAACCATGACATGCGTCAGTTGCACAAAGAAAGTGTTCTGGAACGTTGTGCCATTGGTAGTGCTGCAGAAAAAGCCGCAGAGAACATTAATGGTCCCCACCCCCTCTTTCCACTCCCAGACTATGTTGGACTTATGAGGTAAACAATGTTCTCTGCCAGTCTGGATGATGGTATTCTGTCCCTCAATGGCCACCCAGCAGTCTGTCCCTTTCCAGAAGTGACTATGCCATATGTTGTTAATAAGGGCCCATATTTTGTGGCCAGGTTCAGTGGTGGGTAACTGTATCTGTTGTGCCATCACCACCAGTAATGGCCTAAAATTTCTCTTAAGGGGATAGGAGGCACCACCAACTGGACCCTCCTTCCCTCTGTTTTTTTGTATATCACCATTAAGTCCCATTGGACCAGACTCTTGGACAATTTCTCTTCCTGTATTTAAAACCTCTAGTTCAGCTTCAGCCAAGCCATGCTGTCTCCTGATGGCTCTGACCTCCCACCACCCAGGGAAATGCTATGAGGGTGTTACCTGGAAAGAAGCCACCTCATCACTCACAGTGTCTATATCTCTCTGTCCTTCCTTGACCTACTTGATTTGGAGGTGATCTCCTGAAAATCTCCACCCATCATCTCTATAAGTATATGGCAAAGTTGCACCCCCGAGATTGAAGGGATCTCCCATTCCCATCCCTTTTGTCCAGAAAGTGGACAGAGTCCTGTTTCCCTTATACCTTATTACACTATTAAGTTTCCAAACGGCAGCAGGGAGTCAAACTGTCTAGCCAGTAAGTGCATTGCCTTTGTCGGTTTGCAACAGTTCTCTCATAAGGCAGCCATGGAAATTTTCTATTGCTTTTGCTGCTTGTGGGTTGTAGGGTACATCCATCACCTATCTAATATCATGAGGTGCAAGCCCAGGATTGTGTGCTCTGGTGGTAAAGTGAGTACCGTGGTCAGAGTAGTTAGAATCTGGATATTCAAACACTTCACAGACTCTTTTATCTAAAGTGTCAAAGTGTACACTACATTTGCTCATGTAACAGGAAAAGTCATACCATACCCTGAAAAGGTGCCCACTGCTGTCAGGGCATAACTGTGGCTTTGTGAGGGCAGCAGAGGTCCTATGAAATCTACCTGCCAACACCTAGCTAGTCTTTCTTTGTGGGGTATGTTGTTCAGATGCCCTGTAAAAGCACAGGTTTGTGGCTGACAGACTACACACTGGTACACAAGAGGGCAAGTTTCCAAGGGAATCAAAGGGACATCATGACTGTTGGCCCAGGTAGTCATAGTCTCAGGATTGCCATGGCCCATGCGGTAATGAATGCAACTGTCTCCTGATGCTTGTTGGGAGATCTCTTTCATCTCCTATAATCCTTTGCCTGGGATATCTTCCTCATCCTTCTCCTCACTCTGCTACTCTTCCCTGATAGGAACCTTCTCAAATGGGACATCATCCTCTGCAGGCTCAGCAAACAGGGCCACGGTGCAAGCATGAATGTCTCTGTGGTTCCATGGATGTTCATCTTTGTGGGGGCTTTAACCATGAGCATCAACATGAGTGACAAATATAGCTCCTGGCCAATAGACCAGCTGCTGCCATAGCTGTCGCTCCCAGGTAGGAGAGCTTTTATTTTTTTCTACTCCAATTCTGTCTTAGTTATCTAGTGTGGCTGTGACAGAAAAACCACAAGTGGGTGGTTTTAACAAATAGAAATTTATTTTCTCACTGTTTAGGAGGCTAGAAGTCTAAATTCAGGGTGCTGGCTCTAGGGAAGGCTTTCTCTGTCTGTCAACTTTGGAAGAAGGTCCTTGTCTCTTCTGAGCTTCTTTTGCTCCTGGAAAATCTTCATGTGACTTGGCATCTCTCTTCTCATCTGTTTCACTTAATACTTGTTTAATCTCTTTTATATCAAAAAAGAGATTGACTCAAGACACATCTTATGCTAATCCTGTCTCATTAACACAGCAAAGACAACCCATTCCCAAATGGGATTATAACCACAGGCATAGAGGTTAGGATTTACAACACATATTTTTTGGGGACCCAATTCAATCCATAACAGTGGGGTAAGGAAGGTTTAACCCTGAGTTTTCTGCTACAGGAAGAAGCTCCTAGTCCTTCAAATGAATGATTTCTTTTAAAAGGATCAGCACAAAGCTGGTTCCTATGATGTGGAGGTTAAAGATGTCCCAAATGTCTAACTTTTCCAATCTGCCATACCACTCCATCATCTCTAACATCAACTACTCCCTCTCACCTCGTACTCTCCCTTCTATTTTGGGTTCCCTAATTCACTGCAGCGTCTCACAGAACTCATGAACCACACAAAGGAAATGGCTCACATGGCTGTGGAGGCTGGCAAGTCCCAAACTGGTGGGTCAGGCATAGACTTCTCCCTGGTCCTCGGTCTCTGCCCTAAGGCACTCAGCTTTCTCACTCCATGGGCTGGGAAGCCCACTGCACTGACTCCTGTGGTCCTCTGCTGTGGGTCTCCCTTTGGTGGTGGTGGGCTGCCCTCTCTGTTCTGGAATTGGCTCTCTTTTAAGGCAAAACTGACCAATCCCCTTGGTGGGCCACAATTATCTTATTTGCACAGCCCCACCCAATCACCTGGGTGGGAATCACAAGACCATGACTAGAAAGGCCACACACAAAAGTAATTAATCGCACCACACCTTTAACCCAGTCTTTCTCAGTGGGGGAGGAGTGGTGATTCCCCTACTCCTACCCAGGGGACACTGTGCAATGTCTGGAGATATTTTTGTATGTCACAACTCAGGAGAGGATGCTGCTGGCATCTAGTGGGTAGAGGTCAAGGATGCTGCTAAACATCCTACAATGTACAGGACAACCCCCCACAGCAAAGAATTGTCTGGCCCAGAATGTAAATAGTGCCAAGAGTGAAAAATTCTGCTTTAGTATAGGGTCACTATGAGTCAGAATCAACTAGATGGCACAAAACAACAATGACAGTTTAATGATTCCATGGTAGAATTAGCAAGTGGGGGCAAAGTGACAAATTAAGTCTGAACTCTTCTGGGATGGCCAGAAAATTCTGCAGCCCATGAATTAAGACAAGACTCTCTTGAATCAGTGCCTTTCCCCTACTGCAAAAACCACCTGACAAAATGGATTTTTTCTTTCTTTTTCTCCCACACTTCCTGGCCCCTCTCTCATCTTCAGTGCTACTCCCAGCTTTCATGGGCTGGTCAAAGCTCAGGGTTTGGGTTTTTTTTTTAAATACCTAATTCACTGTATTCTTCCTTTCATGGATTTCAAGATGACCACAAACTCAACATTGAGGACTTGGAAAAAAAATATGGAACAAACATCATTACAGTAAGTCACCAGGAACCAGGAATCAGGAAGAGAAGTCCTCTGACTATATAAATGGAAAGGTTGTGTGCTCAGTGTGTGTAGAAAGGTAGACATCACTTTAGGGTGAATGACCTATAGTAGCAACTTTGAGAACACAAGTACTCCACATGCCTAGAGTGTGACAGAAGAGCTGGCCAATCTCAAGGAGCTAATGTGTCACTGAGCTATCCACTTGGCATACACAATCCTGTGTACGTATATTTACTGTGGCTACAGAAAAGCTATGGTATCCCCAGAAAGATACTGATACTTTCCTGGCTGCCACAGTCAGAGGTTTATTTTAATCCCTGTGTTGTGGTACATGGTGCTCTTCTTATCAGAGAATGAGGGAAACCAGTGCTAAAAAGTGACGATCAAGAGTAACAGTCCTAGAACCCAGCTTGTCCCCATCTTCTCCTCCAAGAAGGGAGGCTGTCTCCAGGAGCACTCTGGTGTGCTCACAGGCCTCTTACAAATGCCACCACCTCAGAAAGTACTGCTTTCTGCTTTGAATTCCAATTCAAATGAAAATTCAAGTCTTGGTGTCTTGATACCATGAGGTTTGGATACTGAATGTACAACAGAAATATATACTATGTGCAGACCACTGGACTGAACATGGAGAGACACAAAGAGGAACAAGTTGATCTCTGATCTTAAGGAGTAAGCAGTTCTGTAGGGGAGGCAGATGTGTACAAAAATATCATAACATCCACTGTATTCCACTTAAATGACAAATGAGAGATTTAAAACATAGCTGAGAGCATGATGAATTCTGACTAGAGGGACCAGAGGAGGCTCCTCAGGTGATACAATGTTTGCATTGGGACTTAAGAGGATGATTAGAATTTAAGTTGGCACAGTACCCAGGGAGCCAAAAAGAATACAGCTGAGCTCTTACCATTGCACCACAAACCAGAAAGGCTGGTTTCATTATTCATTAACTTTCACTTATCTTCCAGAAAACAATCAAAATTAATAAACACATCCTGTTTTCAAGATTAATAAACATATCCTGTTTTCAAGATAGATGGAAATATCCTGTTTTCAAAATTTTAGGGGTCTTATAACCAACACTTACTGATCTTGTGATTGTCTTGCAACTCTTTAGCAAAGTTACATGAATGTCAACCAATCAGAAATTTTGTTCAAAAATTCTCCATAGGGTTTTTATGGCTATTACCTTTCAGAAGCACATCACCCAGGCCTTTCTTCTGAGGCACCTCTGGGTCCGTTCCAACCACCAACCACCAGTTAGTAGCCAAGCACTTAACCGTTTGTGCCACCAGGGGATTCTATCGACCCTAGAGAGGCTCCAAAAATGAACAAGACATAGTCCTTGCCTTTGAGTAGTTTATTATATATACACAAGGCTTTCCAAGTAGAAGATGACTAAAACCCATTGCTGTCAAGTTGATTTCGACTCATAGTGACACTACAGTTTGTGGGGGGAAAAAATCCTATGACTGACAGTGCAAGATTTCAAAAGAGGGTGAGCGCACCTCCATGCACCTCTGGGTAGCATGTAGCACCAGGGAAGGCTCTGGCAAGAAGTGACTTCGTGTTTGAGCCTCAAAGATTGGGTAGGATTTATAACTGTTAAGATGAACAAGTAGAACACTACTTTTTGTACATGTACAAAAGTAGAAGAGTACCCATGTTGTGCTATACAGAAACCACTGGCGGTGGCGCAGTGGTTAAGTTCTAGGCTGTTAACCGAAAGGTTAGCAATTCGAACACCAGCCACTCTGCAGGAGAAAGATGTGGCAGTCTGTTTCCATAAAGATTACAGCCTTGGAAACCCTATGGGGAAGCTCTACTCTGTCCTGTAGGGTAGCTATGGGTCGGAATTAACTTGATGGCAATGTCCCAGAAGAGGTGATATGTCTTGTCTGGATTTACTGCTTTGCCCTTAACTCTGGTGACTAGATTCTGCATTTCAAATTCCCCTTAGCAGAGATACATCTAACTATAGATAGATTTCAAAGAATTTAAATTCCTTAGCAGAGCATAGTGGTTAAGAGCTTGGACTCTGGAGCCAAGTTACTGGGGCTGAATCTTGGCACTACCATTTACTACCTGGGTGACCTTGGGCAGTTAATTAACCTCTGTGTGCCTCAATTTCCACATTTGTAACATAAGGATAATAATACCGCCTTCCTCCTAGGGTTATTTTGAGGAGTAAATGAATAAATATGTGTAGAACACTTTAAATCATGCCTGGGTCATATTAAGCATTAAATATTCTTTAAACATGGGGGAGAGGGGGAATTCAGGCAATTGTCCGCTTGCCCCAGGACCTTCTTTAGGCTGGTACATTACCTCTTAACCACAACCTGCAGAAACCGTAATCCACCCCCGGAGGGAGAAGAACTAATTCCTTTTTTGTTTTTGCTTGGCCTTCCCAGGGTCTCTCCAGTGCAAAAGCTGCAGAGCTCCTGGCTCAGGATGGGCCCAACGCCCTCAGCCCTCCCAAGGAGACCCAGAGATTGTCAAGTTCCTCAAGCAGATGGTGGGGGGCTTCTCCATTCTCCTGTGGATGGGAGTCATCCTGAGCTGGATCACATATGGGATTGAGTACTCCAAAGATCCTTCCACACCCCTGGATGATGTAAGGCCCTGGCTGATTCCCCACATGGCTCTGCTGACTCAGGAAGAGGGGAAAACAAAACCATGAATGTAGGCCTTAGTGGGCAGAGCACTGGACTGGAGTCAGGGCAGTGCCACTGAGCACTGCATGGGCTGTAGAAAATGAATCATTGTCCCATGTGTAGAACAGAATTACATCTGACTTCCTAATGTCTCAGAGACAGTGTGGGCATGACTTAAAAAAATAAAATTAGAAAGCACCTTGAGTCCCTACGGAAAAAAAGAAA
This sequence comes from Trichechus manatus latirostris, assembly GCF_000243295.1. Lineage (NCBI taxonomy): Eukaryota > Metazoa > Chordata > Mammalia > Sirenia > Trichechidae > Trichechus > Trichechus manatus. The sequence continues at coordinate 6,633 of NW_004444292.1, read as the reverse complement.
ACTCTGTCCATGTGAAGTACTTTTGAGATCTTTCTCCTCAAAGCTAATTTTCTCCTTTAAACATGGAAAGCTTCTGTGCCCGTTGAGAACTGGGTAGCAAAACTACAAAACTGAATTGGCCCATGTTATACTAAAAGAAAGACGCCAGACACAAAAGAGTGAAATGTCCAGAAAAGGGAAATCTGTAGGGACAGTGAACAGATTAGTGGTTATTTGGGGCTGCGGATGGAACAGGGGGCTTGACTGCAAATGAGCACCAGTGAGTGTGCTTTTTGCGGTGATGGAAATGTTCTAAGGCCTGTTTGTTGTGATGGTTGCCCAACTCTGTAAATTTGCTTAAAAAGTGTAAAAAAAAAAAAAAACTAACTAACTAATCCTGAAATAAATAATCATTGACTTGTACACGTAAAACAGGTACATTTTATGGCATGTAAATTATATCATACCAAATGCCATGTGTCTCACCTTTCCATGGAGAGATCTAGCCCTAGGATCTGGCTCATTACTATCATTTGTTTTACTGATTGACTCCTCTCCTCATCACTCAGGTGTATTTGGGTGCTGTGCTTGCCCTGGTTGTTATTTTAACAGGCACGTTTGCTTATTACCAAGAGGCAAAAAGCACCAACATCATAGCCAGCTTCAGTAAAATGATTCCTCAGGTGAGTAGCAGCCATCTTTCTTTTAGCATCTGCAGTACTTTCATATGAAGCAGCAGCAGCTAATGACAAAAGTGGTGTTTTGGTGGCAGAGGATCTATGCTCAAGCCCTGGCCCCATCACTTGCTGTCTTGAGAAGTCCTGGGCAAGTAACCTACTCTCTTGGAGTCCCATTTCCTCACAGGGTTTCAAGATGATCAAATGAAATAAGATACAAGACAATGCTTTGTCAAGAACAAAGTAGGACAGAAACATTAGTCATTGCACCACATCTTCTGCTACTGCTCTGAAGCATTTGTGAACCGTTTGGACAACATCATTATACGGGTGATTGAGGGAGTAAACTGTAGAAGTTCAGGGAGTGTTCACTGGCAGCCAAACAGATCAACCTATGATTCTTTTTCTGGGACCATTTTGCTCCCATTCCTGAGCAGAGTGCATGTTGCCCCAGATGCTGTCAATGTGGGAAACGAGTACTGTCCTCTTCACACAGGACTTCTGCTGTGTGTCCTCTAGGGAGTCCGTGCGCCACTGCTGACACAGAACAGGAGAGCTGGGTTGTCCCTAGCCCAAAGAACTGCCAGCCAGAAGGAGAGAGTGTGAATGCAATGGATACCTCCTTCCTTGCTAAAAAGCAGGAGATCTACCTCATTAGATTTTTCCCTACTTTAGCAAGATCACTGGCCCCTTTGGCTTCACCTTCAGTGCTCTTCCTGCACATGACAGCCAGTGTCATTCATCCTTAATTGTCACTCCCTTTCCATCAGGCCTGTGTCTCTTACTTTGCTGTATCTGCTTACAACCGCATTTTCTGGGTTCAAGAGTATCTCTATCAGCTCCTCTTCAAGAAAAACTAGTTCTGGGGGTCTTCAGACTCCAGGTGAAATACTCTTTCATTTTATTTTGTGCTACTCTTAAAGCTATGAATTCTAATCCATTTCTGAGATTTGGCAGAGGTATAAACAAAGGAGGGGGATTAGCATCATTTCAGGATCTGAGACATCTGTCACATTTTTCTTTCCCAGCAAGCTCTTGTCATTCGAGATGCAGAGAAGAAGACAATCCCTTCAGAGCAGCTGGTAGTAGGGGACATAGTGGAGATTAAAGGAGGAGACCAGATTCCTGCAGACATCAGATTGCTGTCTTCTCAGGGATGCAAGGTGAGCAGCATGGGGCGCCCCTAGGGATCAAGCTTATAACTAGTTGGCATCCTATTGGCTTTACTGATTTTAGTATATGTGAAGCAGGAAACATAACTTTGAACATTTTTCAAACTTCTAGGTGGATAACTCGTCTCTCACTGGGGAATCTGAGCCCCAGTCCCGATCCTGTGACTTCACTGATGACAATCCCCTGGAAACAAAGAACATTGGCTTCTATTCTACAACCTGTCTGGAAGGTAAGTCCAGCTGGCTCTAAGGGCCACAGGCACTTCTCCTTCCTTAGGTCTTACATTTTTGTCTTTTTACCTTGTTACGCTTTTCCCAGAGAAAACATGACATATGAAGAGCCTAGAGAACTGATTTTTGTCCTGTAATGTCATGTACCAACTGATCATGTAAGCTACCAAAGAGAGGACTATAAAGCAGATTGTGTTCCTCTCATAGCCAAGGACCCCTGGAATAAAATGTCTGTTTCTCCTATAGGCACAGCAACTGGCATGGTCATCAACACAGGTGACCGCACAGTCATTGGACAAATTGCCTCACTGGCTTCAGGAGTTGGAAATGAGAAGACACCCATTGCCATTGAGATCGAGCATTTTGTTCATATTGTGGCAGGAGTGGCCGTCTCCCTTGGCATTATTTTCTTCATCATCGCAGTGTCCATGAAGAATCCAGTCTTGGACTCCATCATCTTCCTCATTGGCATTGTTGAAGCCAATGTGCCTGAGGGCTTCCAGGCCACTGTCACTGTGAGTCCATGCTGTTAGGTAGCCACCTATACCCTGACATTGTTAACACATAACATCTATGCTAGGTAAGCTTCCACAAGCAAACAAGTCTCTATCTTTAGAGTGAAACTCCTGCTTCATCATGGACAACAATGGAACATTCTGAATAGATCGTTTCTTAGAGGGCCAAAAGGAATTGTGATACTTCTAATACTGGAATGCATTGTCCTTGAAAACTTTCCATTTTTGTTTTCAGGAGATCTATATGTAATTTTGCATGTTACTTTGCTCCTTAAGATCTAGATAAGATAGATTTGAACCATCATTGTTATGATTTAAAGACTTCCTCACAATTCCTTAAAAAAAAAAAAAAAAATTCTTGGCAATTCCAACCTAGGAAGTTAGACACAGTCTGCAAGCCACATGGTTTACCTTGATTCTCTTCTCTCTCTTGGGAGCAAAAACTGAAATTCCTCCCATTTTCATCCTGAAAGCAATTCAGTTCTTTTCTGTCCCTACCTCAGATTCAGATTTAGAGCTCCCTTTGTAAGGGCCACCTAATTAAGTCCATAGTCAAAGCCACCCTCCTTCCTAGTCTCTGCTACGAAGGTCCTGTTGGGGGAGGGAGGAAGGGATTCATATTTCCAGTTACATGTAAAAGTGGCCTACATAATTATTGGTCTTCTATTGTGCTGCTCAAAGACAGAAGAATATTTTGAACTCCAGATTTCTTCTGACTACATGAGAGTGTTATCTGAAGAAATCGTAGCTGAGAAACCCCTTTGAGATCAGGGAGCTTAAAAGAGAGAGCTAAGAGTCTTTACCAGCAGTTAGGAAGGCCTGTCGTTTCAGAATCAAGGGCTAGAATTCCAGCATTTAGCACCAAGAGGAAAAAGCAGGACTAAAAAGCTCGGAAGTTACCACATATGAGGAAAAAGGCATGTAATGTTTTGCACCTACAATGTTTAAGCTGAGATTTGAAGGCTAAAGTCTGGAGTGTTATTCAAGCGAAGTTGAGCTGAAGAGATGTCCATTCCTTGCAAAGGGAGAAAGACCTTTGAAGGCTTTAGGGCAGCAGAGAGCTTGGAGAGTCTCAGAACTGACAGCTAAGACGAGATAAAGCTCAACACCACAGACTTCACTTGGCCTGGGAGGCTGCACATGGCCTTGGAGACCAAGTTGGTGGTTCTGGGGTTTGTTCTAAGCACACTGGAAAGCTTCTGAAGAGTTTTAGCAGGGAAGCGGCACAGATCTGCATAATCAGAAGTCCCTGGAACTGTGTATTTATATTTCAGCAGACAATATTTTTGCTCAAAGAAGACTAAATTAATTGTTCTCCCTTTATAGCACATTGCATACCGTAGACATTCTATAAATCTCAAATGAATAACAAAAACAACAAAGAATTGTTACCTATGTGTTTGGCATAAACTGAATTCTAGGACCCAGTACGAATAAACAGACAGGCTTTCCCCAACAATTTATTATGAAAAATTTCAAGCGTACAGCAAAGTTCAATATATTATTATACAGTGGACACCCATTTACCCATGGCTTACATGTTACTATTAATATTTTTCAAAAGGCAGTTTTTACCCTCCTTTTACTTGCTAAGTAAAGCATTGCCCAGGAGGTACCACTTCCTCACCCATTTCTGTAATGAAAAGGCTGCTTGGCTATTTATTCCTATTGTTAAATGATACCAAGAAATGACTTAATTTTTGAGCCTCAGTTTACTGTCTTGAATTGGAGACTAAACTGTCCCCAACACTCATAACCACTGTGATCTCACTTATTAGGAGCTGAGGAAATTTGGTTCCATGTAATATCACAGTGGTTCAACCCATGTACTGCCCAGAACAGTGCTCCAACTTCAGGTCTGGACTGTGGCCTCACCTGGTCTCTCCCGTACCTTCTAGGGATGCTAAAGCTGCCGTGGTGACTGGCATGCAGCTGAAGGACATGAGCCCAGAACAGCTAGACGAGCTCCTAGCCAACCACTCGGAAATTGTCTTTGCCCGGACATCCCCGCAGCAGAAGCTGATTATCGTGGAGGGCTGTCAGAGACTGGTGAGTGAACGGCACCACAGCCAGAGGGCTCAAGTCCACTTGAGAAATGCCAGAACGGATTTGTGTCTCTGACCTGGACTATGGAGCCTTTTGACACCTCTCAAGAGAAAGGTCTTTGCCAGTCATTGTCATTTCACCTCTCTGCCCTCTCACTGGGTTTATACTCCATTCTGCTCTCCTTGTTCACGTCTGAAAGGAATGGTGCCAGACCCTTCCATGCCACCTGTTAAAGGAGGAGCTCAAACTGGTTCTCTGCACGCCATCACTGAGCTACAGGCTTCTGACAGCAAAACATTTGGGTACTGTGGTAGGTGTGGGTCTATAAGAATTTAAAAATATAACACACAGCCCCTATCCACTTCAACCTACCACACACGCGAGTTTTTATTATTTGGATACATCTTGTTTGCAGCTCATTATTCTTGCTTCCTGGATTTTCTGTCTTTATATTTTCCCACAAATAGGCCCTTAATTTCAGCTCCAGTAGTCCTCCTAGCCTTAAGATGAGATTGAGACTATGTTGTTCTTTCTAGACCTACGGCCCCTCGGATCTCCGCACTTACATTCTCTCACCACGTCCCCCACAGGGTGCAGTGGTTGCTGTGACAGGGGATGGAGTTAACGACTCTCCAGCTCTGAAGAAGGCAGATGTTGGAATTGCCATGGGCATAGCGGGTTCTGATGCAGCCAAAAATGCAGCCGACATGGTCTTACTGGATGACAACTTTGCATCCATAGTCACAGGGGTGGAAGAAGGTAAACGAGGTCTCCAGCGATCTCACCAAGGGCTGGGGTCACCTAGGGGACTGAAAGCAAGTCCTATAAGAAGAAACGTTTTTTGCCTAGGTCGCCTGATCTTTGACAACCTAAAGAAAGGTATTGCTTACACCTTGAGCAAGGACGTGGCTCTGCTTTGCTCCTATTTGATCTACATTATTGTTGGGGTCCCCCTTCCTATTGGCGCCATTGCCACCTGTTTCACCGACTTGGGCACAGATATTGTAAGTAGCACTAAAGGGAACAGTGGTCTGTAAACTTTTGAGAACAAGGAGATAAACTAAAATCAGTGCGTCTCAGACTTCAATACCATGAGGCCTGAAGTTCCGTGTTTCTAGCAAGTGGTCCACCGACCACTTCACTCCATATAGGAGCTTTTCAAGACATGAGTTCTTCACCCTCCAAAAAAAACATGTGCCATTGGTCATTTCAGCCCCTGTGTCTCCCTTTTGTTTCGGGAAGATAGAGCTGCACCAAAATAGTCCCTGCAATGCTGAGGCCCAGTGGTAAAGTGACAACATCACAGCCATCCCTTCTTACATAAAAGAATCTGTGATCTGGATGCCCTTTACTAAACACAGTTAAGAAGCTGTTGTTCTTGTTGCTAGTTACTGTCGAGTCAGTTCAGACTCATGGTGACCCCATGTGCTCATAAGGTTTTCAAGGCTGTGATCTTTTGGAAGCAGATCATCAGGCCTGACTTCGGAGGCTCCTCTGGGTGGGTTCTAACCACCAACCTTTTCATCTACTGTAAGAAGTAGCAATTATTAAACCTCTATAAAACCAAAAAAGCCAAACCTGTTGCCGTCGGGTGATTCCGATCCATAGTGACCCTAGAAGCTTTGCATTAAACTACAATAAGTTCCACTAAACCTTCTCCTCTTCTCGCATGTTTCCATTTAAAGATCAGGAAGCTCTTTGGAAGTTACTCATATGGCTCTGGTTAACGTGGGTAAAAGGGTAAAAAGAACCGAGAGCAAGCTAAATTCACAGCAATTTGCCTCATTTTTCTCCTCTGCAGTTTTAAGTAACAACCAGGTAATCCCTACAATGCAGGGGGCCTAGAGATACCTTTACCTCTGAGGGGAATTGAGGGGCCTACAATTTCTAATCAGATTATTCTCTGGGCCCTTTAAACTTGCTCATTTTTCTCCACTGCAGGGGTTCTCCAAGTAGCAACAGGCCTCACCGGGAACTTGTTAGACATGCAAATTCTCTGGCCCCACCCCAGAC
>NW_004444291.1:702134-702967 GCF_000243295.1 Trichechus manatus latirostris | reverse complement strand
TAAATATTATTAAATTCATCAATTAAAATAGTATGGCCTTTGTCAAGAATCAAAAATGGTAGATTTATGCAATGAGCTAGGTACACCTAATGCAGATCATAGTACACAGAGGAACATGATAAATAAGAAATAATAACCTTGGGAGATGTTATGGGTTATTCAATAAATGTTTGGGGAACCAAATTTCAAGGTAAATAACAGAATGCACTAAAATTTCAATCACATTAAAAGTACATATGAGAGTGTGCATGTGAGTGTTTGTGTGTGTAGTGTAGAATAAAAAATAGATAATTTTTAACTGATCCCTGGACATCGCAGAACCTTCTAAATTTAAAAATGCAATCACAATGAATTCTGAAATGTTGACTATTTTTTATATTATAAGCTACCATGGAATTAAAGCAAATGAATAAGAAAATGTGACTTAAATTTTATGGACAAGAGGTGAATAGCATTAACATATGTATAGTTCAGGTAAATAATATAGAAAAACCTTAATAATAAAGACATGACATAAAGTCATAAATTATAAAGATAGACAAATTTGAGTATAATAAAATTAAAAAATTTTCCACCATCAAATTATAGCATAAAAGAAGTGAAAAGCAAGGCAAGAAAATATTTAAAACCCTTATAATAAAAAAATTATATTTCTAGAATGTATAAAGAACTTCTGCAAAATAATAAGAAAAAGATGAGACAAAAAAACAAGGGCAAAAGGTAGGAGAAGGTATTTCACAGAACAGAAAACAAATGATCAGTGAACACATTATTAATATCTGAAGAAGTAAATTAAAACCACAGTTGGGTAAACTTTTCTTTTGAGTAGACTG
>NW_004444291.1:699110-700208 GCF_000243295.1 Trichechus manatus latirostris | reverse complement strand
GTTCTTTTGAACATAGGGTCGCCATGAGTCAGAACAGACTCGACAGCACCTAACAACAAAACAAGGCAAAGTTGTCTAAGGAAGATACTTATCTAAGAATATATAAATAGGTTTCTCTCAAAGATATAAATATATGTGTATATGTATGCATATACACAAATATATATATTTGCAATTAACAAGGAAGATTGATATTTGATCACTAGGTTAGAAACACAATCATTTTTCAACAAGGCAGATTTATTAATTGAAGTTATTGCACATAAATATGCCATTCCCATGGAGACTCCTCAAGAAGCTCCGTGTTCTAAGTATTACTGATTGAAGAGGTGATTTATACCAAAGGGAAAAAAAAAGTTATCAGTTGTATTTATATGACTGCTTTTTTTTAGTTCATATCTTGCCAAATAATAAAATAGTAAACTAAAAATTCTTCTAAGAAATTCCTGGTACTCAACATAAAAATATGTTTAAGGTTCTATTAAACTCTCTATGGACTTGAAAGCTGTGGAATCAGAGGCTACGATGCGTCCAAGGTTAGAACGACCACTAACAAAACAAGGACTCCTTTCATAACAACATGGGGGCAATAGCCCTGACCAACCCTCCCATGTTCCTAAAATAGTATTTCTGGAATGAGAAGACAAAGAAGAAATCAGGTGTGTGCAGGAGGGGTGATAATAAATAACATAATAAAAGGAAATATGCTCGAGCTTGAATCTTTAGGTAGAAAGGACACTCTGAAGCCAGAGCATGAATATTAACAGAAGGCACGAACTTAGACAAATTCTAGGAAAATGGTGACTAGTAAAGACAAAGGAAATCCTATAAACTTCCATAAGGAAAAACAAAACAGATTGTCTATAAAGGACAGAGAATCAGGCTATCTTTAGATTTCTTATTTACAAGATTAGTGCTAGAAAACAATGGAGCAGTGCTGTAGGAGTGTGACCATAGGGTTATTCCCAGACAAAGGCATTTTCAGACACATCAGGATTCAGAAAATAAAGCATTCACTCCACTTTTTGAAAATATTTTTGAGGAATTACTCTAGGGAAATAAAATAAATAAAAATAAAAATATCATACTTGTTCTAAA
>NW_004444291.1:688277-697793 GCF_000243295.1 Trichechus manatus latirostris | reverse complement strand
TTTTATTTTCATCTAGTGTTCCATTAATTTTACTCAAAGTTCTGTCTAATAAAAACTGGTTAAATTAAATTTTGAGCACCTACCATATGTGAGTCACTTTGCTGAGTGTATGGAATAATGCAAAGATAATATTTAAAATGCAATTCCTGCTTTTGGAACTTAAAATGTGACTACTGAAAAACAGATATAATTAAGTTTTGCAAAGGGTTACCACTGAGGCACTCTCAGAACTAGGAAAGAAATATATAAAATCCATTCTTGAGGAGGGAGAATACCTGTAAGTAGAAGTCACCTCAAGACAGAAGATCTAGATTTATGCAGGAACAATAAGATTTATGTCTAATTGAATGTTTTAAAATTATTTTAACAAAAGGAAAAATACCTTAAAAAAGGAAAAAATGAACAGAAGTGATTCATTTACTGTGGAACCACAGGAAAATGAGATCAGTGAGGTAGAATTTAGTAATATCCAACCAAGTACTGAATGGAGTCCTGAGTCAGATCTGGCCTCAAAGTTTGAAAACCCTATGCAGCCTTGAAAAGTGGTGGTGCGTGTGTTCAGTTATCATCACCTGGTATCATTAGCTATCAAGGTTTTTAATTCCAACAACCAGCTAATATAGTCTCAATGTCTTTGGAACTTTAATATACAGAGAGATGAGCCCTTATGGCTGTTCAGAACATTCTGACTAGATGAGTTTCTGTTGTGGTTTCCACTGAGAAATAACGAATCAACATTGTGCTCTATGTGACAGTCTGGTTAATACAAGTCCACCTATAAAGGACTAGTCTACTTGGGGTCCTGCAACATGGGGCTCTACACCTGCAAAGCTGAGCACTGAACACTTGATGGGAGTGTCTGCTCTGAGATAACTCTGCCCTCTGATGTCTTGACCAGGAACCAGAGGATTTCCTTGAACAACAACTATGCTATCCTTCTTTCAAACTGCAACTTTCCTCACAACGGCCCAGAAAATAGAATAGGTTGAGTCAAGTGTCTAACAGAGAAACTGCTAATCTATAATGCAGGCTCAGAACAAGGGAAGATCCATTCCAATGGAAACATTTGGACAACGAGATGGGGCATGGCTTGTGAGTTTAGAGAGGGTTCTTTGAAGGTCTTGGAAGAAGATAGTGTAAGTTATAAACCTTTAAAGATGAATAAGCTTTTGCTGTGTTTGGAGGAAACAACTTTTCATTTTTCCTAAATTACATGTGGGAAAATGAAAGGCATTATCAGTTCTGAAATATAAATTATTATTACTTCCAAAAAACAATCAGAATTTTGCTTAGGTCCGAAGTAGACTCTGACTGAATCGAAATCCATGAAATCAATGATAGAACATTAAGTAATAAATATGACTTGAATATTGAGTATAATATAGGTATTAATCAAGAGACTCAAAGCAAAGGTCCCTAGGTGGCACATATGGTTTGTGCTGAGCTGGTAACCAAAAGATTGGCAGTTTGAACCCACCCAGCGGTAACAGGATCATCAGGGAAGAAATAGGCCTGATGATCTTCTTCCATAAGGATTACAGCCAAGACAACACTATGGAGCAGTTCTGCTGTGTAACACATGGGGGTCCCCTAAATCACAAATCAACAACAAAAGACTCAAAGCAGTCTGTAGTCTCATGCACACATTTGAATACAATACAATGATGTTTTTATAGTTTCATGATGCAAGGATCTTGTCTGTTTTGCTCATTGCTGTATCCCCAGTCCTGGGACAGGACATATGGATCAAATGCTCAATAAATATTTGTTGAATTGAAGAATAATGAATTCCATAATTCTATAGCTGTATCTAATGACCATAAAGAGCAAGAGTTACCGCCTAGCCTAATCTCCAGTTCTTCACAGAAAAATATACAATTCATTTTTAGGGAAATGTGTTTTCAAATGAAGATTACTAACCTCAGGTAATTAGCCTGTTATTTCAACTATCAAAGGAAAAAAAAAAAGTTCCCCACTGGTCCATTGCTCTCTGCCTACAAAGCTGAGCTTCTAACACAAAACCTGATAATCTGAATCTGTCCTCACTTTTAAAAAGTTTGTATAGCTACCCATGGAATATTTGGCATTTCTGATGATAATATGCAGGTCTAGATTAGACTTCCGAAAATCACTTTCTGTTCTAACCAAGAGCAATATAATTCTTAACTAAATATCCTGGAAGCAATCATAATAAACAGCAGAAGCCATTAGCTTTTCGAGTGGATTTTATCATCATTGGTGAGAAAAGTGGTTCACTGAGTTGGGAGTGAGGGTTTAATACTTGATTTAGCCATTAAAATTGTTACAAAATAATTGTAATGCATTTTTCAGGAAGGAAATAGATCTTTTTGTTAAAACCACCTATTGCTGTGGAGTCAATTCCAACTCGTAGTGACCCTATAGGACAGAGTAGAACTACTCCATATGGTTTCCAAGGCTGTAATCTTTACAGAAGCAGACTGCCACATCTTTCTCTCTTGGAAGTGCTGGTGGGTTCAAACCACCCATCTTTCAGTTAGCAGCTGAGCACTTAACCACTGCACCACCAGGGCTCCTATCTTTTTGTTAAACAGTTAAAATTCCTGTAACATATTGTGTAAATTGTTGCTTACTATGTAACAATTATCCCAAAATTTGGTGGCTTAAAACACAAATAATCATTTATCTTTCATGGTTTCTGCGGCTTGGGAATTAGGGAGTAGACTTTTTAGGCAGTTCTCCTTCAGGTTCTCTTATCATTTTGCAGTCAGATGGTGGCTGGGAATGGAGCCATCCTGAAGGCTTCTCTTTTCACATGTATGTAACCTGGGCTGGGGAGACTCAAATAGCTAAGGGGTGGAACAACTGGGATCCCCAGGTCATCTTTCTCTACTTCACATAGAAATATCTCTTCAGGATGCTAACATCAAGGCAGGCAAATTTCTTACATGGAAGCCCAGGGCTCCAATGTTGTGTGTCCCAAGAGAGAACCAGGTGGAAGCTATATTGAATTTTGTAGTAATCACACAAAAGCGTCATTTTCACAGCATTCTATTGTTTGATGCTGTTATAAAGGTCTTTCCAGGTACAAGGTGAGAGAACATAGATTACCACCTCCTGATGGAAGAGTGTCAGTGTCATATTGTAAGAAGAGCATGTGGGACATATACCGATAAGCTTAGCTAACACAGACTTATTTCTTTATATTTTCTCTGTTCTTGAAATTCTGAGAATTTATATAAAAGATGCCATTTTTCCTAAAGCCATGGTTTTCATACAGCTCATATGTACCATTGATGCGATAGATTTTATGAATTTGTAAATACTTTATAAACCTAAATGTTATCATTTTGAGTTGTGTTTGATAGTTTAGTGTTAGATATTCTAAAGCCATAATTTAAAAAATTTTCCAAGTCAGGATCAGTCTTTCTGTCACATTGAAAAGTTATAGTAAATAAAGCTAAAAATGCAGAATAGCTTTTTCACCCTCTCAGTTAATATTAAAAGACATTACTGCTTTCTCTCAGGATTATTTTAGTGTCTTAATCACAGTAAATTAGAATAATTAGAGAGAAATTATATGAACCCTACAATTCCCTAAAGCCTTTATCCTGCCTTTTAGTCAGATAATGAACGTTAATATAAATAATTGATACATTCTGAGTGCCTCCAAGTCTTCACACCTTACATTTTTCTTTCTAATTTTGCTCCAGATAGAAGGTAAATCATGTCATGTATTATTCCTTTGCTATAAAGATTGCTAATTAAGCTTCTGGTGACCCTTACTGCAAATAAAACAAAGCAATTCCATAGTAACAGAGAGATATATTCGTTTCTTTTCTTTCTTTTTTTAAATCTTCATGGACTCCTTAAATAAGGGCGAAGTCTTTGAAACAAATGTAGCTAAAGTTTTTCAGTTCTGTTTGTTTTCATGAACATATTGTTTTATGCTTAAGACTTTTACAAAATGTACTTGGTTACGTTTTAGGCATAAAGGTGTTGTCGGACAGAATGATTGGAAACTACCCTCAAGCAAGTAGAATATAGATGATGACTGAATACTCAGGGTCTGTGCTGGGTATTGGCAATACAAGGAGTTTCATACACATTGTATCGCCTTTGTTGCTATAAAGTTTATGAGAAATTGCAGATGTGATGTACCTTACCAAACAGGAAATACAGGCACTATAGTAGGATGTGACAAAGGGACTACCCTGGTCTGAGAAGCCATGGGAGACATTGCTGGGGAAGCAATAACTCAAGGATGGGCCCACAGAAGCATGAGCTGTGGTGGCAGAAGAGACTTTCCAGCCGAGGGAACAATGTGTCCAAACGTGTAGACAGAGAACGCATTTGGTCTCAGGGACAGAGAGAACCCCAGTGTAGCTAGCACACAGAGAAGGGTGCATGTGCACGGAGTAAGATTAGTCTGGAGAGGAGGCAGAGGCCAGGCAGGCATTATCTCAGAGGTCATATTGTGCCTGTTAAGGGAATGCTCATTGTCAGGGGAATTATCAGAAACTCAAATGAAAGCAAACTTGAAGTACCATTTTATGCCAGCACACTTATTTTAGGGGGAAAGAAACATTGGGAGCAAATACCTTCAGATGTTATGACATAACACTCTAGGACCACCCATCTTCTCTCTACATGTGGATCCCAGTGTAATGAAACAAGTGTTCAAACATTAGCTTTCCATTTCCATTTCCATGGGAAACCTGCCTCACCTGGCTAAGCCTCAGTTTCTCATCTACAAATCTGACATGAACGTATCTACCTCAGAGAGTTATTGGGAAAATTGAATGAGGTAATAAATGCAAAGGACCCAGGCCACAGTGAATGTCTGGCATGCAGTATATGATGCCCTCAATAAATGCTGTTTCCTGTTAGCCTCCCTCACACTCACTCCCAGTTGTGCAAGATGCCAGAGGTGTGTTGTGTGAGAATATGGTCACTTCTCCAATTAGTAAGACACAGGCAAAGCCCAGAGCAGACACCCAGCCCTCTGTATCTTTCCTCCCTCTTCTTAAAGTAGTTAAAGCATTGGATGGATCATGCTATCGGTATAGCAAGATACAGTTTTCAGCCATCCCTTCTACTTAGTCCAAGCCTCCTCTCTGCTAGCAGCAAAGAATAATGTAGAAAGGATACAAGATAAATAAGTAAGTCTCTTCTTTTAGTTCTGATGCTGTAACGGGGGAGACTACATAATGTTTTATTCAAATAAGGATACTTTTGAGAGTGAAAAGAGGATACTATTAATAATTATTCCAGGGCAACAGGTGCAAATTGAAATATTTGTGGTCACCCTAGTTATAATATACATCACAGATACCAATAGACACAATAGTAAGCCACATCCTGTACCAATCAATTGTGGTCAAGAGAGGGGAGATGTGACTATTAAAATGACTTCCAGATTTTGCTCTAGGTATCAATAATTAGGGAAAATAAACAGCTAAAGAATACTAAAAGATGAAAATCTAAAAATAATTTCTATTCTGGTCTTATGCTTCTATCAGTTGGATTAATCATATGGATTTACAAGATTGTGTTCTTGATTATAATCTTATATTGAGTAAGAAAATACAGTGACATTCCTTTCTCTAAAATAATACATTTTTACCTTAAAATTTTAGATGGACATTAGCATCAAAAATAAATGACATGCATCGCTAACGCCTAACAATCAATGTCAGTGAACACTGTTATGGCTGCTGCTCTTTTAACTAATTTTTTACAAAAGAAGACTGCTCATTTCATGCTCATCTATATGAGACATTTGTTTCTATAAAGTATAGAATATATTTTAGTATTGCATGATCTTTGTAAATTATGGTGTTAAACGGACATTTCTTTATGGAACAAATGTTTATTATGCAATGTGACTGGTACTGTGTTAAGTATTGGGTGAGAAAAAGATTCAGACTATGTCCTCATTAAAACTCTGACTTTGGATACATAGAAGTAGTTGAGTAATTATAGTATACACTGAAGGACTATGACCCATCTGTAAGTCTGTCATACTGTGGTGGCTTGCATATTGCTATGATGCTGGAAGTTATGCCACTTGTATTTCAAATACTTCGAAGGTCAACCATGGTGGGTAAGTTTCAGTGAAGCTTCTAGACTAAGACAGACTAGGAAGAAAGAGGCCTGGCAATCTACTTCCAAAAATTAGCCAATGAAAACCATATGAATCACAACATAATATTGTCAATATAGTGCAGGAAGATGAGCCCCCTAAATTGGAAGGCATTGCACAATAGCCACAACAATGGACTTAAAAACACCAATGATAATGAAGATGGTATAGGACCAGGCAAAATTTCATTCTGTTAAACATAAGGTCACGATAAGTCAGAGCCAACTCAATGGTAACTAAAAACAACAACATGGATGAGAAAGTACAAGAACTCTGAGAATATATTTGAGAAGCATCTCAAACAGCCTCACAGTCATCAGAGGTGAGGTTTTAGCTCTGCAAAATGGAGTGGATGAAGATGGTCTTGAGAGATGAAGGAGAAGCATGTGCATAGATATAGAGAGAGCATGACTCATTCAAGGAACTACAAGAAAGTCAGTGTGCTGGAGCACAATTGTTAAGTAGCAGGTTACCTCGCTATGCATGAGCTGTTCATAGTTGTACCTCCAGCACCTAGCACAGGACTTAACATATTTAAGGTGCTCTATTTGAGAACAAACAAGGTAGCAGATGAGTTTGATTAGCTAGTCTGAGGAGGCATATCATGAACACTCTTGAACGTTAGTCTAAGTAATTAGGATTTAAACCTGTGGGGAGCCAGGGTGGGTTGAGGCAATGAAGTGACATGGTCAGATTTGTTATGACTCTGTTATTACTCTCTGTGTGCACAATCTTGTTATGATGCTTAATCTGGCATCCTACTATTAAACTCCCCTCATCTCAACAAAATACCTTTATTAAGAATTATTGCTTTTATACTAAATCTAGAAAATTCAGTAAAAGGCATTTAGCCAGCTGAAGTTATAAAATTATTTCTGGATCATTTGCCTCAATGATTCCAACTAACAGAATTAATTCATTTATTATAGGATTTCACCACTCATCTGTTAGCTTGCCGTACTGTGGTGCTAGCATGTTGCTGTGATGCTGGAAGCTATGCTGCTGGTATTTCAAATACCAGCAGGATCAACCATGGTGGACAGGTTTCAGTGGAGCTTCCAGACTAAGACCTGGAAGAAGAACCTGGCGATCTACTTCTTAAAAATTGGCCAGTACAGGACTTCCAGCAAAGTGGCGCTCAAGGCAGAAGCACCACGCAGTCCCTCCACAGCAAAGATCTGAAAAACTAAACTGAACAGAGAAAACAACAATCCTGAAACCCTAAAACAACAAATGAAGAGATAAAGAACTCAGCCAAGCACGAAATGGAGTGAGAAACTGACAAAGAACGGAGAGCAAGGAGAGATTCATGCAGAGGTCCCCTATCAGCTAACGCAGCACGGATCTGCCATCTTGGACTCCTATCGGAGACCAGCAAACAGGGGGTATGAGAAAGCAGCTTCACGGAGCTTCCAGCGGGAGACAAAACCACCGGTAATTTGCGATATACACTTTCCCGCCCCCCACCTTTCTTCACCCCCACTCGGGCTCCTCTGCTTCCTGCAGCCACAATCTCTTGTCTGGGAAACACCAGCTGCTTGGATTCCACACACCCGAACGGGCTGGCTCTCTGAGTGCCATTCGTTGGCTGCTGGTGTTGCTTTTTTCCGCTTCTTTTGATTTCCTCCTTACCTCTCACCACCTCCCTCTCCTTTCGTTCAAATACCTGGCTCTGTGCGCTATCTTTGCTTCTTCCTGAGGGGCTGCAGAACTCTGGTAATTTGTGCTATGAACTTTCCCACTCCCTACCCTTCTTCACCCACACTCAGCCTCCTCTGCTTCCCGCAGACACAGTCTCTTGTCCGAGAAAAACCAGCTGCTTGGATTCCACACACCCGAACAGGCTGGCTCTCTGAGTGACATTCGTTGGCTGCTGGTGTTGCTTTTTTTTCTGCTTCTTTTGATTTCTTCCTTACATCTCACCACCTCCCCCTCCTTTCACTCAAATACCTGGCTCCGTGCGCCATCTTTGCTTCTTCCTGAGGGGCTATGGAGCTCCATTCAAATGTGGAGCTGCTTCCTGGTCTGGGCTGCCGCGCTGGGGGGATCCCAGGGCTTTTGTGCGTTTGTTTGTTTTGAATTGTTTGTTTGTTTTCTTTTCCTTTTCTTGAGTTGGAAGCCCTTTCTGGCAAGGCGGTGCTGTGTGGCAAGGAGACTACCCCCTCAGCTTGCACAGGTGTGCAGAGGGATCCCTGAGGGCATTTCTTTTTTCGTTGGTTTTTTTCTTCGTTTTTCTGCTTTTGGGGGGCTTTTCTTGTTTTTTTTTTTTTTTAATTTGTTTTGTTTTCTTTTCCCTCTTCTTCCCTTTTTGTCTTTCTTCATTATTCAGTTTCTCATCTCTCTATATCTTCATTCTCTTTCTGTTCCCTAAATACCTGGCGTTGTATATCTCTATGCCTTCTGGCCAGGCTGTACTTCAACACCTGAGAAAGACTTCCCCAGACCTCATAGCTGCACTGGTGGGATCCCTGGGAACTTTGCAGTTCTTTGACCTTTCCGATTTTTATTTATTCATTCTTTTCTTTTTCTTTTTTCCTCTTCCATTTTCTGTTTTTCTCCATTTCATAGTCTCTCATCTCTCCAGTCCAACGGCAAGCTCCCCTAGCATTCTTTTTTGTTTGTTCGTATGTTTTTGGCTCCTGTTTCTCTCTCCTCTCTCCCATATCCATCTTGGCTCCACACATAACAATCTCCCCACTACATCCTGCCTACCTGCACCGTGCACTTCACATCACACCACCAAGCAGCACAGGCACAGCCTACTGGAACCTGTCCTGCACTGATTACCGACCAAACCTGGTGGCTGTACTAAGTGCCACAAACAACCCGTCCCAGTAACTCCTCTTCAGCTAGACCTGCCCTGCTGTACCATATCTGAGTGACTGACCCTGCCAACTGGAGAAGGAGGCAAAAAGTATTGTGCCCACAGACAAGCAAACAACAAAGAACACACAGTCTGCCTGCTCAGACATAGTCAAATTTAAAAAAAAAAAAAGGGATGAAACAAACAAATCTACAATCAAAATGAGAAAAATAACTACTGAATACCCCGAAGACAGCAGACAATATCAAAACATTTACAAAAACAGGACAGGATGGTTCAAGTAGGTGTCCAAAATAAAACACCAGCTGACTCTTCAGTGGAAGAAAATGCACCAGAACTACCTGATAGGGAATTCAAATCTCTAATACGCAGAATTCTCCAAGAGCTGAGGCAAAAACCTAAAAACATGAGGAAAAAATAGACAAATTCATGGAAAATACAGACAAAAAATTGGAAGAATTCAGGAAAACAATGCAGGAACAAAATGCCAAAATAAATTCACAACTAGAAATTATACAAAGACAACAATTAGAAATCCAAAAGATAAACAGCAAGATTTCAGAAGTGG
>NW_004444291.1:641092-686781 GCF_000243295.1 Trichechus manatus latirostris | reverse complement strand
GCTCAGTGGTGAAGTTATCTCCGAGGTTCACCGTTCAGCCTGGGAGTGGACAGCCCCGTAAAACCAAATCAGACTAATGAAATACAGCAGTCCAGTGACAAGGGCCAGAAGGCAGAAGGGGACAAGGAAGCTGGTGACAGGGAACCCAAGTTTGAGTAAAGATATTGTTGATGTGGTGTGAGATTGTTAGCCATTGTCATAGGGCAACATGTGTAGTAACTGTTTAATGAGAAACTATTTTGTTCTGTAAGCCTTCATCTTAAGTGAGAATAACAGCACAATTGGAAGAGCATAGTCAATGTCACTGAGCTGTGTATGTAGAAATTTTTGAAATGGTGTATCTTTGGCTATGTGTATTTTCACCAAAAATAAAGGTTGAGAAGTTAGAGGGTTGACATGTTTTGGGGTTGTTACCAATGTCATAAAACAATATGGGTACTACTGTTTCATGAGAAACTATTTGTTCTGTAAGCCTTCACCTGAAGTACAATAAAAAAAAAAAGTCAAAAAAAAAAAAATTGGCCAGTACAAACCTTATAAATAGCAGTGGAACAAGTATTGCATTGGGTAAATCTGCTGCAAAAGACCTCTTTAAAATGTTCCAAAAGTAAAGATGTCACTTTGAGGACTAAGATGCTCCTAATCCAAGCCATTGTATTGTTAACCACCTCATATGTATGCGAAAACTGGACAATGAATAAGGAAGAATGAAGAAGAATTAATACCTTCAAATTATGGTGCTGGCAAAGAACATTGACTATACCACAGACTGCCAGAAAGCGAAGAAGTCTGTCTTGGAAGAAGTACAGCCAGAGTGCTCCTTGGAAGCGAAAATGGCAAGACTGCGTCTCATGTACTTTGGACATGTTATCAGGAAGGACCAATCCCTAGAGAAGGACATCGTGCTTGGTAAAGTAGAGCATCAGCGAAAAAGAGGAAGACCTTCAATGAGATGGCTTGACACAGTGGCTGCAACAATGGGCTCAAACGTAGCAACAAGTGTGAGGATGGTGCAGGACCGGACAGTGCTTCTTTCTGTTGTACATAGGGTTGCTATGAGTCGGAACTGACTGACAACACCTAACAACAACAATTATAGGATTCCCAGAAATTCTGATTTTAAAATGCCAAAACTGGAACCATTACTGATAAAATTTTTATACGGTAAAAAATTGAAATGTTGCTGCATTCGCTAAGTTGTTATATAAATGAGAGGAAAAAAAAACAAACATCTGGGGGAAGTGGCTGGGCCTGTAGAATCCCACTGAGCCGCAGATGGTGGGAGGGAAGTGCGGCATGGCTAGTGCAGGAACATGTGAACAAGGAGCTCAAATAAGGCAGGAAGAAGGACACATACACACTGCTGTATTGCAAGGGCAGGGAGGGCTGTGTGTCTTGGTGTTGTCGTATGGTCTCAGAGATGGAGAGTGAGCAAAATAGGACATGATGCAGTTGTAGGTTTAGGGAAGGCCAAGAGCACCGATACTGTGGAATGCTGAGATTAGGTGGTGCTCCTTCAGTTGAAGAAGAGGGAGTACCCCTAGCCACAGCCAACTTGTCCATATACCCTGATGGTGAGTGACCCAAAGTTTTATGGGACAATCCTATTATCTGCCTAATAGCTTTGAAACTCTGCAGTGAAAATGATGCATTTTAAAGGAAACTTACGAACACTGCCTAAAAATTAGGGAAATTGGGGAAAAAAATATAATTAAAACATCAATCAAAGGCAATTTAGAAGCACCTGGAAAGGAACTGTCTGATATAACTGACAATGTTCAGCATGAATTAATGAAAACAGAGATCATACCTGAAAGCCTTGATCTGTATGATCTGGAGAAGTATTTACATTCTAAAATTTTGTCTGCTGTAAAACACTGTTATTAAGGCACAAGGCTTTGCCACATATTTGAATACAAAAAGATTAATTTGTTTCCTATGTACAATGCATTCTACAGAATAAATATCATGCTATAATGGATAGCTTATACTGCAATTTCCTTTGTCTCCTACAAGAATTCAAGCGGGATTCCTGTGGATAAACAGCAATTAACTGTATTACACGAAGATATTGGCATGGGATAAGCACAGATATGTCAGTGTATCCTTGGCCTCTTCTGAGTCTCAGTTTTCTTATCTATAAAATGGGAAATTTAAACTTGGTGATACTTATCTCTCTCCCACCTTCAAAATTCAAAAACTATGGGAGTTAAACGGAGAAGAAAAAGGGTGGGATTTTTTTATGGATAGTAAATATATTTGAATTTATTTATGAATTTATCTAAATGAATAAATAACAAGATTAGTAATTATTCTTTCTGACTGATCTTTTTTATACCAAATATATTAGTTTATTTAACTAGCATGTATTGAGCACTTTCTATATGCTGGATACTATCTTAGATATAGAAATATAATGAAAACTAAAATAGTCATATTCCTTTCCCTACGGGATCTTGTAGTCTGGAGGGACAGAGAAATTTGAAACAAATAAACACAGGCATGCATACACTATGTGTTATGACAGGGAAGGAAAGAATTTGGAGAGACCTGATTTAGGTTGGTAGATGGGAAAAGCATGGGAATTAGATTGTCCCAGATATGAACAAACTCTCTGGGGCAAGAAAGAGAAGATCTTGGAGTGTATGAGAAAATGGAAGAAGTTCTCTGTGGCTGGAGCAGAATGTGAAGGGGACAGTGCTTTGAGATGAGGCTGGAGAAACAGGCTGGGACTACAGCAGGCAGGCCCGTGGAGGACACACTATGAGTTTGATTTGCATCCTCAACGCAATGTGGCTTCATTCAAGAGTATTAAGCAAGGGAACTCCATGATGCCCTTTGGCATTAAGAGAATCACTCTGCTCTGGAGAGAAGAAAGAATTGGAAGAGAGTAAAGTGCAAGTAGACAGCTATTTAGAAGACTCTGCCAAGATTCCAGGAGAGAGCTTATGGCGGCTTGCCAGAGGGCAGTGGTGCAGATGGGGAAGAAGCAGGAGATTTGAGATCACGCATAGTAAAAGGGATAATAAGACAAGTGTTCGAATAAAATGACCTTCAGTTTGCATAGTCTGAAAGGTGAGTTTTCTTTTTTTCCTCTCATCCTTCTTTCCAGTTTTTAAAGTCTTTCAGAGAGGAACAGAAATTGCCTTTGCATTTTTTCCCTTGGACAGAGAAAACTGATGGAGAATTTCATGGAAAATCACCTATTTATTTAGGTCCCTTCAAACATTTTTAATTTTGATGGAAACACACACACAAGTACACAAAAGCACAGATACCAGTTTACTGGAATATGGCGGTAAATAAAACGTTTCTGCTTTTCCACTTTAAATTCTTCTCTGGGGTGGATGTTCTCTCTCTTCCTTTATCTCTCTCTCTCTCGTTCAGATATGAATAGGCACGCATAATATCTTCTCATAATTACAAATCACCAAAAAACTACTTTCATCGATCACAAAACATTTGCAAGGAATCAAAAAATTTCCTCCTTCTTGATTTCTCTGCAGTATTTGTATCTTTACCACTTTAGTGAAACCTTTTAGCAAAATTTCTGACATCATTCATTTTTCAATTTTATCAGCATCAATGGTTAATCATGAACTGTTGCCATAGTATAAGTCAACCTTGTATAGCGGTGAAATAGCCAAAGCCCCTCATGCAAAGACTAATCATTCCAGTTGTTCTGTTCACTGCAAAGGCAGAGCAAAGGACTTTGGCTTATATTTCTGGAAAGAAAGATTTTGCCATTCCATGCATTTCCCACACAACACATAAAGGGGAAAAAATTTTACTAAACTGACAGATTAAAACATCAGTCTAAACATAAATATTTTAATCCATCTTTCAAGTATGATTTAACAAAATATAACTGTACCATATATTTAAAACAAAGAAGCTAAGCAATTCCACCTTCAACTTGGAATAAGAAGAAAATATCTCACTCTACATATTTTGCAGAGATCTAAAACTAGGCCTGTAATCATTTCTGGGAGCCCTGGTGGCACAGTAGTAAAGAACTTGGCTACTAACCAAAAGGCTGGCAGTTCGGATCCACCTCCCACTCCTTGGAAACCCTGTGGGGCATTTCTACTCTGTCCTACAGGGTCGCTATGAGTCGGAATCAACTTGATGGCAACGGTGTTTTTTGTTTTGGTTTGGTTTGGCTTAATCATTTCAGACATTTTACTATCGCAAGGTTCATTATGTCTATACTACTTTCCTTCAAATAATCAAACTTCCTATCCTGATTTATACTGTGCATAGGTGGTTAATCTTTAGATTTTAATTGCAACTTGACCATATATTTTAACCTAATTTATTTCTTCTCATTCAAAGGCATTTAACATAATTTATTTGAAGGTAAAATTAGAGGCAGATAACATCTCCATTAGGAATCTTCAATTTAGATTTGACATTTCCTTTGAGAATATTAAGGATAAATTATGTCACCTGTCATCCAGAATCTAATTAGTTTTTAAAATATTTTATTGAATTGTAAGAATATACATATCCATGTAATCACTGCCCACATGAAAAAATAGATTACCAGTACCCAAGAAGCCCACCTTCTTCAGCATCCAAGTCATTAACCGTCCCTCCAGAAATAACCATTATCCTGACCTCTATCAACATAGATTAATTTTGCCTATATTTGAACTCCTCATAAATAACAAAAATTAAACTCTTTGCTGTTGAATTGATTCCAACCGATGACAACCCCAGGCATTACAAAGTAGAACCGCTTGATAGGGTTTTGTTGGCTGTAATTTTTATGAAAGCAGATTGCCAGGCCTTTCTTCCACAGTGCCACTGGGTGGGTTCCAACCACCAACATTCAGGTTAGTAGTCAAGTGCAAATAAATGTGTATTCATGTGCTTTCTTCCTTCAACATTAAGTTTGTGAGATTTAATAGTGCTATTATGTGTAGCAGTAACTCATTGTTCTCAATGCCATGTATCATTTCATTGTATGAATATACCAATATTTATCTATTTTCACTGTTAAATGATTCTTAGATTGTTTCAAATTTGGTGCTAATAAAAAATGCTGCTATGAAAATTCTTGTACACGTTTTTTGCTGCACATGTGTATGTGTTTCTCTTGTGTATATATCTATGAGTGAAATTGTTGGGATAAAAGGTAAGATTATGTTCAGTTTCATTAGATACTGATAAATAATTTTCCAAAGTGGTTGTACCATTTTATACTCCCATCAACAGTATATGAGAGTTGCAGTTGCTCTACATCCTTACCAACTTTTGGGATTATCCATCTTTTATTTTAGCCCTTCTGGCACATGTAAAGTGGTATCTCATTGTAACATTGAAGTTTTAATTTCCATTTCCCTGAGAAACAATCTGTTTGAACCTGTTATTATTTGCTTATTGGCTACCTGGATATCCTTTTTTGTGAAACAGTCCATTTTTTTAACTGGGTTGTCTTTTCCCATTGAGTTGTAGAAGTTCTTGAAATATTCTGGATACAAGCTCTTTGTCAGATATACGTATTGCAAATATCTTCTCCCATCAGTTAGTGTGCTCAGATTTTCCTCATTCACATACAAAATATATCTTAGGCATATAATTAATGTCCTTCAATTATTCTGAGGTACATGTTTTGAAATATTTTATCATCTCCAAAACCAGGATATATTTTACAATTGCTGGTTCATTGTATTCATTGGCAGCTTTTTTTTTTTTTTTTTAATTTTCCAGTGACACATAAAACAATGGTGTATCTTACATCCAATGTGGTATTTTATGGTGGATTAATTGCAGCATTAATGATAGAACACTAAATTCTACAAACAAATTAATGTCGAACACTAAAAGTTCTACAAACTCAGTCACATGTATAGATATATTTTTCAACTAAATTATTTTCTTAACTACTTGATCTCTTAGTTCCTGTAATTTTTGAAAGCAAATTCGTAAGTGTGGTGTTTCATTATATTTCTGTCCCCAGTAACCTCATATCTATTCTAGATTCAGATAGGTAGGATTTCTTCTTCATTTTAATGTGTCACCACCTCACTTTGAAGACCTCACCTCTCCAAACCTTTTTTCTCCTTTATCTTCATTCTTCTGTTCATGTCTCCTGCATGTCATTTCACATACTTTTTCCTCTGCTCTTGCAACTACAGAATTGGTTGTGTTTCTTATTATCTTTCATTTCGATGATCAGAAAACTGCTTTCTAGCCTTGTTTCTCCCACTCACTTCTTATCTCCCGCTATTTTTTCAGCTTTGAAGTAGAATGATAAAAATGCCTTCCCCATATACCCCCCAATGTTCTGGTGAAGATCAAATACGTGAAAACCCACAGACAGTATTAAATTGTATACAAAGATAACGTATTATGTTTTATTTTGTTTTTACCATATCTGCTGAATACAACCAAGAGCTCTGTTTGAAACACTACTTCTCACTGCTGGAATTCAGGCAAGTTTAGGCATGTTTAGCAAACTGATGATCTGCCTGTTAGAAACCTATTACAGAGCTGAGGAGCTTTCTGAGAAAGATCTTGAGTTACATCAGTTCCCAGAGTTTATATCTTGGCATGTCTGGAAAACTGATGGGTAGCCAGAAGAAAGTCTGTAAGCAGAAACCTGAAAATTCTTTCAGAAACACATCCCATCCTACATAAAGAAGGGGCCTGGCACAAGGAGTTAAACTCAGGACAAAATTTTAGCTGCTGGTGAGGAGTAAGAACTTTAAACACACCATGGTGGCCATGACTCAAAGACTTGAACCTGCCCTTAGTCCTGACCCCTGGAAGCTCTGTCATTAGGACAGCAAAGCCTTTAAGTAAAAGTAGAAACTACCCAGAATCCCTCTCAGAGAGGTGACTGAAATCTGAAGACTAGGGGAAAAAAAAAAAAAATGTTTAAACATTACCCAACAGTTCAGCAAACACATTAAGATATTGAGAAAAAACATAGGCTATTTCAAATGTCAAATTCCCTAACGCAGTCAGTGATTTCTCTTCCTACAACCCGGTTGCCTCACATCAATCTTCCTCACTGTCACAGAGTAATCTTTTTGAAACCAAACTCTCATTGTTTTACTCTCCTGTTAAATATTCTTACATGGCTCACTATTTCCTACCAACAAACGTCCTCAGACTACTAATTTTCTACTCATAAAATGCTCAGTATGCTACTAAGGTAGGAAGCATGATGTAATGCTAAACATAAAAACTATAAAAATGGAAACTGTGGTATAATTAGAATTAGATAAGATATATTTAAACTTAAATATAGCCTACACATAATTTTTTAGATTTTTGGATTCAAATATTGATAATATACTGACATGGTAAACTACACATTTGGTCACAAATTTTGCTACTGTCAATCCATAGAAGACTTCAGCAAAACAGTCTTGGCATTATTGTTGTTCACATTTCATCTTTGATACAATTTGTTGTGAAAGTGACCTTTTCACATTGCAGTTTTTTTACCATGAGGCTCAAAGTAAGATGCAAAACTGCTTCCACCTTAGGAAAAGCTGGCTGAATCTTATGACAATGATACAATAAAGGCCTGATGGTTAAAATGCCCTTTGTCTTTGCCTTTTTTTTTTTTTTTTTTTGACTGCTCATGTTAATATCACCATTTTCAGAAGATTCTATTTTTTCTTGTTTTGTTTCTTTTATTTTAAGATCATTGCTGGCTCTTATTATTATTTAAGATATATAAAAGAAAATCGTTTTTTATAACTTTCACATGTGACTTCTCTATGTAATTTATTTTATGTGCAGATATTATAGGAATTATGATTTTTTTCATCAAAAATGTTACTTTTAATAAAAAGCATTGCAATCAGTAGTACTCATTTTTAATCCTTTTGATAAATCTACAAATTTTTAATCCATATCAGGTATTTCCTCTATTACTTTAAGCTTAATTTCATAACAATATATACATATATGATTCTTTCCACATTCCAGGAATGTTTGCATATAAACTTAGATGTCTGTAGATGTTTACATATAAACTAAAAGTTATTTATAAATCTAAGAACAAGTCCCAGGATCCTTACCTAAGTGGTGTGTCAGTTAGGATTTTTTTGTTTTTTGAAGGGCTAGGTGGCGCAAATGGTTAAGCACATGGCTACTAACCAAAAGGCTGGGTTCTAAGCCACACAGAGGAGCCTCGGAAGAAGAAAGGCCTGGCAATCTACTTCCAAAAAATCACCCATTGAAAACCCTATGGAGCATAGATCTACTCTGACACACATGGGGTCGCCATGAGTCAGAATTGACTCGATGACAACTAGTGTTTGTTTGAAAGGGAGAGAAACATATGGAAAACAAGCTCAGCAGAATGGTAATTTTAAGAAGAATCCAGGACAGCTCAGGGACTAGAAGGGTGAGCGATAGCCATCAGCCAGCTCCAGGATCCCCCGAGCCCCTCCTCGGCACCTCCACATTTCTGTTAGGGAGGACCTAGTGACCACTAAAGGAGCCATGCTGGTGAAATGGTTTGGTCTCTGCTGCTAACCGAAAGGTTGGCAGTTTGAACCCACCCAGTGGTTCTGCAGAAGAAGACCTGGCAATCTGCTTCCATAAACATTACAACCAAGAAAACCCTATGGGGTAGTTCTACTCTATCACATGGGGTCGCTATGAGTCAAAATCAACTCAACAGCACCTAACAACAGTGACCACTACAGACGACCCTACCACATTCCCTTCCCTAACTTCCTCAGACAGCTCCAGCCTCACACTCTTCCCCTTGCAAAAACCTTAAATTCCTTAACTCTTACTGCCTCATCCTATCCACACTTCCCTACCTCGAACTTCCCTCTCTTCCTACCTAAGCTAATAGTCTGAATTTTTTACCTTCCTCCTCCCTGAAAAATTTCCTCTTATGACAGGTAAGAGGGCATGTATATCTGAGGCCTGCATCACCAATAAAATCATTAACTTATTACATATTTACTGAGTGACAACTATGTGATGGCACTGGGCTAGGGTCTAAGAATAAAACAGAAAGAAAAATCACAAGGTGGTCATCAGTTCAGTTGGAGAGAGGGATATTAATTAAATTATCACACAAAAAGATTGTGGCAGAGCCTGCTACTTGTCTTCCAATATAATTTCTCTCATTGTCTGTGATAAATGAATTTTTACCTGGGCAGAATAAAAATTGTTGTTATTGTTAGATACCGTCCAGTTGGTTCTGACTCATAGTGACCCTATGTACAACAGAACGAAACACCACCCAGTCCTGTGCCATCCTCATAACCATTGTTATACTTGAGCCCATTGTTACAGCCACTATGTCAATCCATCTTATTGAGGGTCTTCCTCTTTTTCTCTGACCCTCCACTTTACCAAGCATGATGTCCTTCTCTAGGGACTGGTCCCTCCTGATGACATGCCCAAAGTATGTGAGACGAATAAAAACTAGATTTGCAAACTCCCTTGCAGCTGGGAATTATCTTACTTTTAAGGAGGGGAGAGTTGCACTCCTCTTTCCCTTTTCCTCTTCCTGCTGGCAGGAATGTGGACATGAGGACTATCTAGGGCCATTCGCAGGAGGGCTATGCCCCAGGTGGTTGAGTAACAAGAGAGAAGGAGCTTGTGTTCCTGGATGACCTCACTGACAATAGTTGCTCTGCCAGCCCTGGGACTGCCTACTTACAACTATCACACCAAAGAGAAATAAATTCTCATCTTGCTTAGACCAGTTATTTGAGGTCTCTATTACACGGAACAGTAAACAAACAAAATATATATTGAGATAGAGAGAGAGAGGTGATATAGATATATAGATATAAACGTAGATACATACACTAATACCAACATATATATATATACTATTTGAACCCACCCAGAGGCACCTCAGGAGACAGGCCTGGCCTTCCAAAAGGTCAAAGCCTTGAAAACCCTACGGAGCAGTTCTACTCTGCACACATGGGGTCGCCATGAGTCAGAATGTACTTAACAGTAAGTAACAACAATATTAGTATGCATTTACAGACTGTAATAAATTCTATGAAACCCTGAAACAGGGAATCTGACCTAGTTAGAAAGACCATTCAGTTATTTGAAAACAAAAAAATACCTAGTGCCTATGAAATACCAAGCACTGTTCTTTGTTTTAGGAACGCAAAGTGAACAAATCAAAGTCCCTGTTTTCATATAGCTTACATTTTAGTGCATAAAACAGGCAATCAATCAATAAATGAGTAAAAATATAATAAGTTATGATTATGTATTAAAAAAAAAAGCAAGTAAAAGGAGAGAGAGAGAGGGAGGGGCAGGGTGCTGTTTGAGATAGGGCAGTGAAGGAAGGCCTCAGAGGTGATGGTGATTCTTGTGACAATCAGGGAAAAGGTGTCCCAGGAAGGAGAAGGCAGTGCATGGTCTTGGCCGTAGAGTGAGCTTGAGATGTAAAAGCAACAACAAGAAGGCTAATGTGGCTGGAGCTGTATGAGCAGATCTACTTTGAATAGGTCCTTGGGTAGCACAAACGGTTTGTGGTCAATTGTTAACCTAAAGGTTGGCAGTTCAAACTTACCAAGCAGCACCATGGAAAGGCCAGATGACACATAGTCACCGTGAGTCAAAAATTAACTCAGTGCCACCAGGTTTGGTTTTCGTTTTAGCAAGTGAAACTTCACTGAACACATTATTTTTTGTTGATGAAACTCATTTTGACCGAAGTTTTCCCAAGATTTAGTTGTTGGTAACAGAAACAAGAAGCACAGCCCTTCTAACTACTGTGGAAGGTGGGTAATCTACTTTCCAGGAGGTAACAATAAAGACAATATTCAGGAGAAAACAAATGCACAGGGCAGTTTCAAAAGCTGGGAGACTGAGGTCTCAGCTGAAGCAGAGGTAAAGCCAGACCCACGGTTGACAATGATTCCAGAGGTCTTTTGGAATAGGAACGCTTGAGTTTTGTCCTCTTTCTTCCCACCCTACTCAACTCCCCACTCCCACCACTATTAAATCACAGTCAATTCAAGAACTTCCAGATAACAAGAAAGAGATTAAGCAGATCTCTCTGGCTTCATATGACACTCACAAAATTAAGACTATTGCATGGATTTTTCGTGTGTAATTTGATTTTTAACATAATTTTATGCAGAAAGTGCTTTCAAGCACTGTCTATAAGATATATTTCCTCAAATACCCTGTCTGGAGAAAGGTTTTGGAAAATAGTAACTGCATACAATTTTGCTACCAACTCTCTCCTCCCTTCCTCTACCTGAAACCATAGTTCATACTACACCATGAAAGTACTTCTGTAAGAGGCAGAATCATACCAAATAATCGGGAAAAGATACTTAGTGTTTTAACAATATGGATAATTTTTAGGGATAAAACACATTTTGATGGAAAAGTGCATGTTGTCTCATCTTGAAATATAAATGGATTAGAATATATTGGTGAATTAATTGGCCTTGGGGATTTAGTTCTTCAAGAAAAGGTAGTACTTCCTATTCATTCTGGCAATTGACTCAGCAGACATCAATGCAGCTCCTCTCAACTTCTCACTAAAATGCCCAAAGACAGAGAAAAGATAAATATCCAAAGCCACAAAGGAAAAATATAACTATCAGGCAACCTAACACTATAATCTTGGAGGAACTGACAACAATTGTAAGGCTGATGGGCTGGATTTAGAAAACATTTCAGAATTCAGCAAATGGCCTACATGGGCTTCAATTTATGGGAAAATAAAAATACTACCTAAAAATATAGGCAGGAAAATATTTGTTCTCCCAAACTAGCTATCCTCCTGACCCAGAAAACTAGGAACTGTGTCAATGAGAAAACCGTATCTGTCTTTCTCTATCCTTCAGGTGCCAAAGTGATGATAAACCAACTTATGCCCTGACTTGTACTTTTTCACATTCAGGATGAGATTACAAACTCTAGAGAACCATCAAGCCATAATATCAGTAAAGAATCTAGGGACTGCTGGAAGCTCAGAGAATTGTAATAATTAATAATGGTTAAATGTGCTTGGCAGCTAACCGAAAGTTTGGCAGGTTGAATTCACCCAGAGAGAGACACCTCAGAAGAAAGGCTTGGTGATCTACTTTCAAAAATCAGCCACTGAAAACCCTATGAAGCACAGTTCTAATCTGACACCGATAGTATCATCATGAGTCAGAGTCTACTGGATGGAAACTGGTACTCGTAAGACAGCAATCTTTAATAAAGATTGGAAAGGAAGAAGTAACATCTTTATTCACAAATGATATGGCCATGTAAATAGAAATTCTTACAGATTCTATTTTAAAAAATCTACTAATAACTGAATTTACCAATGTCACTGGACACAAGTGAATATACAAAAATCAATTATATTTCTAAATACTCTCAATTAACAATCAGAAATGCACTTTAAATATACTATTTATAATCCAAACCTATTGCTATCGAGTTGATTCAAACTCATAGAGACCCTATAGGACAGAGTAGAACTGCCCCATAGGGTTTCCAAGGAATGGCTGGTGGATTCAAACCACCAACCATTTGGTTAGCAGCCGAGCTCTTAACCACTTCGCCACCAATAGGTATTAATAAATAATAAATAATGAGTAAATAATGAGTTTTCCTACTCCCAACATGAAGATAGCCAGTTAACCAAACTTCCAAACACATTTATTTTCAGATTTTAACCCCCATATTGCTGACAGCATATTGCTCTAAGATTATAATCAACATGCAACTACTGTTAGAATATTAGATTGAATCCCTAATGATAAGGAACATTTCTAAAAATAACCAAAAACACTTTCTTTCTATCTTAAATTTAGTAGTTTATTATCAATTTTTCCAAAGTTAGTATCCAAAATGTTAAAGTATATTTTCATATAATAATTATTTTACAAAGATGTAATAAGAGCACATGCTCATCTTAAATCTAAAAGTTATATACTTCAATTCTAAAATCCATTTCCACGAGGCAAGAAGTGGACATGTTTTGACTGCTAAAATACCAGAATTGGTCCAGTTATCAAATACCATCAGGCTGACTTAAATGTTGATTGCTGAGATGGGAGAAAAAATGCCCACTGTCTATCACTTTACAGGCGCAGTAACCTTGGCATGTACCTTCCACAGCAAAATAGTCTGATGTTTGGATGCAGCCCAGGCAGCATTCCCATGAGTCAGTCTCATGTGTTGAGCTTCCACAGTGTACAGCGCCCAAGTTACGGGGAAACACAATCGTAGGAAGGCAAGGAGGCCCAGTGATAGATAGCTTCACAAAGGGATTTTATTTTATGGTGATCTCTATTGATGAGAGTGCAGAAGAACCACATGAGAAGGACCCTAAGGCAGAGTCTGGGATCAAAGAAGGGATGCTGTTCTACTAGATCTGTGTTAGGCATGGAAGGAATAAATAAGCACAGATTTATGATGAATATTTCCAGACTCTGTTATAAACAGTCTGTATATTTGGATTGTAGCCTAAGCAGAGTTTTGCTAGAAACATTTTTCTAAATATTCACAGTCTGATGTTTCATGACTTTAGCTTTTATTCTGCCACCACTTCACTTGGTAAACTTGGCAAGGAAAGTTGCTTAAGCTTTCAGTATTCTCTACAGTTGGAAGCAGCACACAGTGAAGGAGAGACTCTGATATTATAAACTGTGTCATGGAGATGGCGCAGGACCGGGCAATGTTTCTTTCTGTTATACATAAGATCCCTATGAGTCAGAGCCAACTCCAGGGCAACTAACAACAACAACAAGTTCAAAGTCAAGCTCCTTAATACCAGTAAGGTCTGTCTGAGGACCATTAAAATCTGGATGATGGGAAAAAAAAGAATACTAGTTAATTTATCAGATTTTAGAATCCAACTAGAACCAAAAATAATGTTATAAAATACATTTAAAACTTTATTCAATTTCTTACTGTTAATAATATTTCCAATAATAACTGACTAATTGACATGTAATGTGGAATCACATTTCTCTACACCCATGATCTTTTCACAAAACTGATGTTCCCAAAAAGGACATTTCCTATTAAAAATATTAGTTAGCAAAGCAGAAAGTTTACTTCTTCTATCTTTGCATTGTTTAAGTGAAGAGCGTTTCATAATTACATCATTTTTTTAAAAACAGTAGTCTGTTGTAAAGACCCTTTCATACAGAGAAAGAATTTTCTAATGCAAAATTTCTTTGGTTTGAAAATCAGTCAGGCTAACGGCAGCTAAAAGCAACAACTTATCTGTATTGGTTACATCCTCAATTTGTTTTTCTAGAATTTTATCTTTTATTACTTATAGTCCTGTGTCATCTGTGGTATGCCTGAGTGTCTGAAAAAATCAGTGAAAATTGAATTTTATGAACCAATTTACATTGTAAGTGTTCTAGATTATCTTGTAATTCACTTCATGAATTTATTTCTTAATTCTTCTGTTTTCAAGCTCAAATTTTTTATACTGATTTTCCTAAAGAGGATGTGGTGGGAAGCAAAGGTGAAATTGGTAGGAAGAACTCATCAGTTCTTGGGACTCCAGACAATATATTTCTTTTATAGCAAAAATGACACACACACACACACACACACACAGAGAAAAGCATTCTGTCAGTATCAACCATTTAGAGGGGAAAAATAACTCACAATTTTAATCAGAAATGTCAGTGGCATAGGCTTTTATGTAACTGTTGAAATTTCAAATTCAAATGTTATTTGTTGATGTGAATTTCTGTACAAGACTTACCTCTCTGTTTCTATGAAAAGAAAACAGAATTCATTTACGCAGATGTCACATCATAAAACAAGAGGAGGGTTCATTGAAAGATGAGTTAGTCAAGATTGACAAGCAAACATTTGCCAAATCAGGTGGGGTAATACTGCATGTCTTGCTTTGTTGACTGTTTTCATTACGTTTATTATCGATTTCATGGTGACATGTAATACAGTGAATAAAAGCAGACTATTCAGAATAAAGAGAAAAATGTATTTCAAATGAAGCCTCTTAGATTAAGGAATAGAAGGGGGTATGAGTAGTATATTGTATGTAGATAACACCTCCTGACTTCAAAACACCTTTGTGTTTAAGATTTGATTAGAAGATCACAAGATCCCTGTACATATATGGGATTATCTATATGAAAGCATCCTCCAATAAGGAAACCTCGCTAAAATATCACTTGAAAACACAGTACTGATGCAGTTAAGCTAACTTCCTCTAATTCTGCTGGAAAATTGCCAAGTTAAAATGTAATTAATGAAATATAAGCTATAATACTGGGTATGGTACTGCCAATAGTTCTGGAAATTAAAACAGTATTTGTAAGTGGATACTGAAGAATGTCTGTGTTCTAACAATATAGATCAGGGAAAGAGGGACTCTGGCTGATAAGACTATTCTAGATCATTATAATCATATAAATTATAATTTATAATATATAAAAGGATATAAAACCATTTCACTATATTTATTTTGATCCTCTACTTTCCAAATGCCATCATCTGAGATTCATTTTGTTTCTTAAACAGTTGTTTATAATGCATAGAGGATGCACTGATCAATAAATACAGGGGTTCTAGGCTTCCATTTCTCCAAATAGTAATTAATCTACTTATATTCTGTTGTATAAAGGGGTCAACTGTCAATTTGTTTAACATAGATGAACCACCTCTTTCTCCCAAGACAAAATGTCATCCTGGTGAGCTAATGAAGTCAAATTAATGAGAAAGTAGACCCAAGGCTGTTCGGGGCCCCACCAAAGACTGACTTTCCCACTGTTGCATCCCCCAGACTCTCTGCAAAACAGTGGAGTGCCTTTCACCTATGTATTAAAATATGTTTTCTATATATATAAATTACATAAAAGTTTAAATAATCATCAAGGAAACATCAGACATTTACACTTAATTTTCTTCATTCACTCTGATTGTATTTTCTTCATTCACTCTGATTGTATTTTCTTCATTCACTCTGATTGTATTTTCTTCATTCACTCTGATTGTTTTTTCTTCCTCTGTTATTTTGATGAAACTATAGATGTTTCTGCAAATAGATTAGGACATAAAGTCCAATACAAGGCTATACTTTCTTTTGAAAAGACAATTACAATTATAAATTTTTTAAAAAGTTAATCTTTTTATCATTTTTGTCTCTTTATTCAAATAACATTTTTAAAAATTCAGAATTTTTTATATTTTTTCCCCATCAAGAGTGGACCAACTTAGTGAACTCCAATTCACTGTAGATCAAGAAAAATAATGCTATCATTTAAAATCAAGGTAAAACATACACCCTCTGATATCCCTGGGTGAAACTGCAGAACATTTATATAATCAATTTTTTCTTATTTTTCCATGAGTGGGTTTACAGCCTCTAGAGCAATATTACTCAGACTTCTTTTGGTTACAAGTAAAATAAACTTAAATTGAATTCACTGAGGCAATCATAAAGGAGTTTATTGACTCATGTAATCAAAAAGGGGAGGAGAATAAGAATTTAGTTCTCAGGAACAACTGGAAGCTGGAACAACAAAAGACAGGGACATAAAAACAATCAAAAATCAGTCAATCAATCTCTCTCTCTCTGTCTGTCTCATTTTTATTTTCAGAACGACTTTTTCTGACACAACTGGAACCATAGTCATAGGTGGCTCAATTCTTACCATCAGCAAGTCAAGGGCTTCTCACTTCCAGTTCTACCATGAAAAATCCAATAGATAGACTCTGATGCTCCAGGCTGAAGTCACCTGCCCCTCCCTCTCTGGATTGCTCACTATAACTGGAGGATAAGGTTGTGCTATGACTGGTCCAACTCAGCCAGGTACCTGCCTCATGAAAAACTATAGCTAGAAAGGCATGGACCTAGAAGTGCCTATAAAAGACCAATGTTGGGGTGAAGTAGTGTTTCCCCAACAGAAATCGAATATAGCAGAAATACAGAGAGAATATAGCAAGGCAACCACTCCTAACTGTCAACTTCAGTGACACAAATGGTTAAGCACTACACTATTAACAAAAAGGTTGGCAGTTCAAACCCACCCTGAGGTGCCTCAGGAGACAGTCCGGATAATCGCTTCCAAAAGGTCACAGCCTTGAAAACCCTATGGAGTAGTTCTACTGTGCACCCATGGGGTCGCCATGAGTCAGAATTCGCTTGACGGCAACTAACACCATAACAACACAGTGATGCATGAGAGGCAGTAAAGAAATATTTGCCCTAAAGCAAGTAAGCAAATGAGTGAATGAATATATATCGCTGTCTTGCTACTGTCTGTCCTATTCTTGACTTCTTAGTAAAGCAATTCAGTACCAACTTCCTCCTAAAACTTTTTTTGGTGAAGGTCTTTTTCTCTGTTGAGGATAGCAGCAAACAAGCTGACAAAGACAACACATCAGTAAGATCGATTCTCTTATTTTTGGTGACTTCCATTTATTACCTAAAAATTGCAGAACTGATTTAGACATAAAGATGTTAAGATAATAAGTAAACGTATGATAAACACAGATAACAAAAAACAACAAATCAGGTAACAAATTTTGAATCAGTGAATCAGTGGTAGATATGTGAGTTCAGGAGAATAAAAACCGTAGCTTTTCAAGAAATCAGAAGTTAAGGGCATATTTCAGAAAGCAGGCAAAAGTCTAGTGAGCAAAATTGATTACTTTAGCAAAGGATAGGATGAAATTTTTGGAGATACGAGGTTGGGATTAGTGCTTACACAGATTTTTCAAATCATTCCTCTACTTTCCTTGTCTCTGTTTAATTTTCACAGCTTTGCACATCATTTGGTGTATTTTACAAATACTGAACTCTGTCATTGTAGTGCAGAGCAGTCATAGACAATACATACATGAAAGACAGTGGCTGTTTTCCAATAATATGTTATTTACAAAAACAGGCAGTGAACTGAATTTGACCTGCAAGCCATAATTTACCCCTATTCCTGAATCTCAGATGTTTTATCTGTAAAATGGGAGTCATAATACACTTACTTCACAGGCCTTGGTGAGGATGTATTGGAACATCTAGCTCAACTGGCATAACATAGTTTATAAAGAAAATGTTCTACATTCTACTTTGGAGAGTAGTGTCTGGCGTCTTAAAAGCTTGTGAGCGGCCATTAAGATACTCCACTGGTCTCACCCATCGGGAGCAAGGAGAATGAAGAAAACCAAACACACAAGGGAAAGATTAGTCCAAAGGACTAATGGATCACAACTACCACACCCTCCACCAGACTGAGTCCAGTACAACTAGACGGTGCCTGGCTACCACCACCGACTGCTCTGACAGAGATCACAATAGAGGGTCCCAGACAGAGCTGGAGAAAAATGTAGAACAAAATTGTAACTCACAAAAAAAGACCAGACTTACTGGCCTAACAGAGACTGGAGAAACCCTGAGAGTATGGCCCCCAGACACATTTTAGCTAAGTAATGAAGTCACTCCTGAGGTTCACACTTCAGCCAAGGACTGGACAGGCCCATAAAACAAAACGAGACTAAAGGGACACACCAGCCCAGGGGCAAGGACGAGAAGCCAGGCGGGGACAGGAAAGCTGGTAACTGGGAACCCAAGGTCGAGAAGGGATAGTGTTGACATGTCATGGGGTTGGTAACCAATGTCATAAAACAGTATGTGTATTAACTGTTTAATGAGAAACTAGTTTGTTCTGTAAACCTACATCTAAAGTATAATAAAAAAAAAAACCATAATACATGCAACATGCTAAGCACAGTACCTGACATACAGATACGTATTAGCAGCTACCATTTTATTGACAGCTTACTTTTTTTTCCGAGCACTTTATGAATATATGCCGTACTAGTCCTCACAATAAGTCTGTGAGGTAAGCATTGTTTACCTGCTTTTAATGAATGAGAAAGCTGAAACTCAGAAAGGTGAGAATAACTTGCCCTCAAGTTTACACAGTGAGTAAGTGGCATAGATAGTAGTCAAGGACAGGCGTCTCTGACTCATAAGCCAATGTTCTTAGTTCTCAAATCAACAGAGTAGAGCATTGGTTAGTCCTGTTGAACTTTGATCTCTGGGCCATTCCTCCCTTTTTTTGACACAGGAGTATGTCGGTCACATCTCTCACCTTTTCTGATCCCCTTCTATCAGCTCTGACCGCAAAGTATCTTTCACCAGATGCTTTTAGCAAACTTAGGAAAGGAATGTTTCTGTTGCCTCTTCCATCAGTATTCTGTTGTTGTTATTGTTAGTTGTCATCAAGTCAGCTCTGACTCATGGTGACCTCACGTACAACAGAATAAAATGGTGTCCAGTTCTGTGCCATCTTCACGATCATTGGCATATTCAGGTCCATTGTTGTGGCCACTTTGTATTTTGAGTGCCTTCCAACCTAGAGAGCTCATCTTCCAGCACTCTATCAGATAATATCCTGCTATGATCTATATGATTTTCATTGGCTATTATCAGAAGTAGATTACCAGGCCTTTCTTCCTAGTCTGTTTTAGTCTGGAAGCTCTACTGAAACCTGTCCACCATGGGTGACTCTGCTGGTATTAAAAATACCAGTGGCATAGCTTCCAGTATCTTAGCAACATGCAAGCCACCACAGTACAACAGACAGATGGGTGCTGGATCAGAATTCTAGGTGGGTTAAATTGCCACTATGATCTCAAGATTTCTGCCTCAGAATTGCTCCATTGGCCAAGGAATGAACTAGCAAGCAAGCATACTTCATGGACTGTCTGGTTTATCACTCTGCTTGATTTTCCCTCCTCTTCTTGCCAAATTTCAAAAAAAAAAAAAAAATAAAGAAAAATATCTACTATTGATGATTCTTTGGCTAAAAGCACTTATGTAAAATGGAAATCATTGGGCAGATAAAGGGAATTTGAAAAATATCTCAAAAAACTAGAGAACATGGCTTGATACCAAGGCATGTCAGAGTTAGGAAGCAAAAATTACAAGAACCATATCATAGCAGGAACTGTCCAGGCATTAGTCCTGCCAAAGGGACGAACAGATGCAGACCAATTTTAGTCACTCTATAAATATTAAATTTAGGATGGAAATTCCTTTTGGCCCATTTCATGTTGCATGCCTGCCCCTTGGCTAGTGGAGGCTGGTCCCCTGATTACAGACTGTATCCAGTGTGGAATACTAATGTCCCAAAATGAAATTGGGGTGGTATTCAGAAGGATAAATAGATGTAGAGAGCAGAAACAATAATACATGGCCCCAATAATTAATCCCTTCTGTTGTTCAAAAACTGAGACCTTCCAGGTAGGAGTCCCTTCTCCCCTGGCAAGTCTTTAATATGTTCCTCTTTCTCCTAAAAAGGAAGATTAAAAACCAAAACTAAACCCTGTGCCATCAAGTCGATTCTGACTCATAGCAACCCAATAGGACAGAGTAGAACAGCCCCATGGGTTTCCAGGGAGTAGCTGGTGGATTTGAAATGCCAACTTTTTGGTTAGCAGCTGAGCTTTTAAGCACTGCACCACCAAGGGCTCCCACAAGAGGGTTAGGCACCTTATAAAGGTGTCAGTTATGATTTTGTACGTCAAGAAATTCTTCTGGGTTTTGCCTTAGCCTTCTCCCTGGGTCATATTTTTCACCAGATTTCTGTCCTGTTTCCTGTATTCGGATTTTCCTTCTCAATTTAGCCACTTGGACTAACAACTTGCTTGTGTTTTCATTGTTGCTCCCACAGCCTCTCTGATTCATCTCAGCTCGGTCTACACTCCACCCTACACCCAGACCAAGGTCTTAGGGCATGTGTCACAGCCAGGGTCTAGCATTTTGGGATCCCTGTCACTCAAGTGGGTGCATAAGACATGAATATTCCGGAATATCTAATATCTTCTTGAACATACCCATACTTCACTATTGTAAGTTGTTCTTCGCTTTAAAAAGCATAAAACCAATTCCAAATCTCCTGATACTCCTATTTTGGGCAAATCTGTGTGTGTGCCTTTCATGACTTATGGACTTTGATCATATATCCCTTCATCCTTCATCTTACCTGAATTTTAATTTTTACTTTTCTATTCTCTTAAGGGAGATGCTCCACACTTCTAAAAAGCAAAGCAGAGGCCATCAATTTTTATGACAAGTGATATTACTCTTCTCAAAGTATTTGTAGCTGTCAAAGTTCCTAGGCCCATGTTTCGGCCATAAACATTGAGGTAGGGAGGGAACGGAAGTGGATGTCATGTGGAGCCAAATATATTTGCAGTAAAATTCCAGATTTTTTAATGCATGCCCTTAATCAAGTCACTTAACTTTTTTCAGTTTTAGTTTCTATATCTATAAAGTGGAGATAACCCCCCCTACTTTGCAGGGTAGTTGTAAGGATTATAGATAATGTAACATAAAATACAAAACACAAAACCTGGAATATAGTTGCTTCTATCATGGTGTAACACAAAGTCACAGACCTCAGCAGTGAATTTGGCCAGCCAGTATTTCATGCTATTGCCTGTAAGATAATGTCACTCATGATCCCTGGCACCTTCTTTGAATATATGCAGTCAGGAAACTCCAGGTCCAATATTCCATTCCTAGCTTAGGCCACAACCACAACCCCTACTTTCTCCAGACCCATCACCTACTACTTTGCTAAGGCACCTGCCATGTTCTGCCACACAAGCCATAACACCACTGCCATAGCTACTTCATTCAGGATTGCTGTTTTTCAATCCACTGAAAAAAAAGGGTATAGAAGTAAATATTCCTGCCTTGCATGGGGCTTCTTAAAACTAGATCCTATAGCATACTGACTTGAACCCTGAGATGTTATGGATTTCTATATGTTCTACATATACCAGATTGTATGCATGGGAAGAGATGGCTGGATGCTTTGGATCAGATTTTCCAAAAACAGACCCTGAGACAGAGATTTTTCACACTGGAGAATTATTGAGAAGTGTGCTTAAGAACACTTGCAGTGGTGTGCTGAAGCCAACTTGTAACAATCTGTAAGAAACAACTGTGGGCATCTCTTCCCACCTCTGTGTTAAATGATATAATTTGGCAGTTTAAAATTGGCCATAGTGGGAGTCTGTATCTTGGAAACTGTCAAATGCAACAGTAAGACAATAAGAGCCTTTTTTTCCTTGGAGATCCATTTATTAAACATTTCCTAGCACACCACTATCTAAACGAGAGGAGGGAAACCCAGGATTGGCCAGAAGAAGAAACTGAACTTGGTCTTACCTACCATGATAACTCTTATCCCATAGGCCAAGGAACCAATGTGGGTGTTCTGCCAAATATTAAGTACATCCGTTCCAACCATCCATACAATGACTGGGTAATGACCACTGGCCCATGGTCCTTATTGGACATACTGTTAGATAAACCTGGGCCAGAACTCCATTTATTACCTGACGCTCCTGTCCCCTGATTCTAACCAGGAGGTCAGGATTCATGATGACATTTTGGGTCCCCAGGTATCAGTGTCAGCTGGGATCCTATGTCCAACAGTCCTGGATACATCTGAGTATTTCCCTTTTTCAAATATAATAGTTACCCAAGTAAATGGATAAATATGTGCTATTAAAATATCATCAGGACAACTTAAGATTAACAGCAAAAATGTACCTAAGTCAGGTCCAGAGATTTGTGTGCAAGATGTCTGTTGAGAAATTTGATCAGGATTAGCACTTATAAGGGAGTGAGGGAAGCAAGATTTGGCAAAAAGAGAAATTGAACTATGATACAGTTGCAACAGAGGTCTCAGCCAATCCCACAGAAACTGGGTTATAACCTTGAGAAAGGCAGCTCTCCTCTGTTGAGGGCAGTCTCCAGAGAGGGACTCAGTTCAAGACATTTGGTGCTGGGAGTGGGCCTAGAAAGCAGACTCAGCTGTAGTCATTGGCAGGCAATATTCTGGCAGCTGGGGGAATGAATGACTTGGTCCTGATAAGGGTTGGGGGGAATCTGGGAAGTATACTATAGTGTTCATTGCACTAAGTTAAAATAAGAGCTCCTATACCATATGCAGAATGATTATTCTCCAACAGTCTTAAGGATTTAAGTTCAGCTTAGCATACTTGTCTCCTTCTTTTCTCAACATACGCCCTCTCTCATCACCTTCAAGGTTCTTCCTTGAAATTCTGCATCATAGTATCTGCATATACCTCAAAGCCTTCCAGATATGGTTATATATGTATGAACCCTGATCAATGTCACTTGAGTTTGTTTATTTTCCAAAAGACTTCTCAGCTACCATATAAAATGAGCTGGTTTTGAAATACAGCAAAGATGAAGGAGCTATTCCAGCCTTGCACAACCTATGCCACTTATGTTATGCCAGGGAATCCTGTTCCAGTTAATATCACTGGAGCTGAAACAGGTGCATCATCGCTGCTAATACTGAGTTGTGCTAATCATGTTTTTATAGGAGATATTTAGCTTACAAAATAGATGGGGTGCAGAGTCAGCAGGAGGAAGAAGAAATAATTCTCTCATTAGGATAACCAGGCAGCTAGGGGAAGACCTTGACATATGGATGATGATTTTAGAAAGTTTCAGAGGCACAGTTATATGGCGGTTGCAATTAGCCTCTAACAAAGAATTAGTTTTGTTTATAAATGCTTCAGGGGGAAGAAAGATTATGGAGGATATTTTCAAGGCACCAAGTATGCTGGGAATTGATGAAATATTGAATGACATCCCAAAAAATAACTTTTCTGGAAATGATACTCAGATCTATATATCTGGCCATGATGGGATAAAGAGCTAATAGGTTTCCAGGTGATTTTCTATCCAAACAAGCTTGGAGTAGTTTAAGCAATTAACAAGATTTCTAAGTTGATTCAAGATTATAGGAAAAATTGTTATGCACAATATGCTCATGTGGGAATCCTTAAAAATCATCTCTGTGATTATCAAGTGATAAAGCCATAATCACAATGCTGGCATCCACAGACCCTCTGACTAGGAGGTTTCTGTAAATCCAATATTCTCTTTAATTGTACTCCTTTCTGAGATCTGCATCAAAAACTAAAAAATGAGTCTTTTATGCATAGTGGCAGGAGGTGATGTATGGTGTGAATCTATACTGATTCTTGGCTTCATAACAGGGTTGGCATTCTCCCACTGGATTTATAAGCAGAGGGGTGTGACTTACTCCTACCAAGAATTTTTAAATAAACTAAGAGAATTTGATTTTCCCTCAGCACTTTGGGTCCAAACAACAAAAAAATGAAATGTGGATATTGCTTGGGCCCTGATTACTGTATAGTGTACTCCCCTCTCTCCCTTTCTTTCTCCTCTCTGCCCCCAGGCAGGTCTTGCAATGGAATCTATAAGCCCCCTGACATATGGGTGCTATGCAGTATGGCAGAAAACCAGGCCTAGAGTATTTTTTAATTAAGGTGGAGCAGGAGTTGGTTTGGGCTGGGAGATAAACTTTCATGGGCACATTTCAGAAGACTTTGACCTAGAGACTAAGTGGCATATTACTATCCCTACTGAAGATCTGGACAAAAAATATTGTCGTCAAGCCCTTAATGATGTAAGTCACACTGTATCAGGATCCTAGGTAAAGATATTATTTTCCATTGTTCATATTCCAGTATTTTAGATTTAGTCTTCATATATAATAATATTGATACTATACACGTGCTGATATTATCTCTAAATATCTAAGATGGCACTACTGATAAAAACCAAACTTGTTGCTGTCAAGTCGATTATGACTCACAGTGGCCTTACAGAACAGAGTAGAACTACCCCCATAGGGTTTCCAAGGAGCAGCTGGTAGGGCTGAACTGCCAACCTTTTGGGGTCGAACTACACCACCAGGGCTCTGGCACTACTGATAGACATCTGCCAAAGCTCCACTCACTTTTCATTTTATCTCTATCTCATTTGCCTTGCCTTTGACTTCCATGGAAATATTTTGGGTTCCCAGTAATCAGAAGGGAAGAGCAGCCAGTAAGCCACAGCAACTCCCCCAGGAAGAACAATGTTACCTCTTATGAAGACCCTAGCACTCCTGGGGGTGCAGCAATGTTTAATACAGGCTGCTGTGCTGATAAATTAATAGACCTTCTGGAGCTCTGGTGGTGCAGTGGTTAAGAGCTTGGCTGCTAACCAAAAGGTCAGCAGTTCAAATCCACCAGCCGCTCCTTGGAAATCCTATGGAGCAGTTCTACTCTGTCCCATAGGGTCGCTATGAGTCAGAATCAACTTGACAGCAATGGGTTTGGTGTTTTTTTCTGGAACTACGATACCAGCTACCCAATTCTGCATTGGGCCAGCCACCATTAAGACATACCCAGAATCTGTGAGAGTACAAACTATTCCTCTTCCTCTCCACAGGGACCACAAGTCTCATGGAGTCTATTTTCTCTTCTTCAGACATTCTTCTATGCCCATTTCGGTCTTAATTCAGCTTAGATTCCTTAGACAATTGTGTACGGAACTCTCTTACTAATATGTTCAAGTCTTTTTCCCAATTATTCTTCCACCTGACTGGCATACCCGAGCCACGAATCAATCCAACTCTTGGTTTTCTCCAGGATTATATCTCAAATTCTGAGCAATGCTGGAGACAATCACACAAATTTTCAGATTTGTGCCAGTCTAAATTCATGGTTTTAAACCTCAGATTGTCTCTCTATGCAGCTCAGCAACCCATCAGCTGTCAAATATTGCCACTTGATATCTTGCAGGCTCTTCAAACCCACTCTATCAAAAACATATTTTTATCTCCACCAAACGTGAATCCACCCACTTATTCAAGCCAGAAGTTTTGGCTTCATTCTTGGCTCCTCTTTTTCCCCTTTTCTCACAAATGTTGTTCATTCTTCTTCCTTCATATCTATGTTGAATCTATCCATTAATTTCCATCTCACTGCCATAACCCTAATTTAGGTCACTCTCATCTCTCATTTAAACTATTTGAACAGCCACATAACCTTCATTCTTCCTCAAATTTTGTGCTTCTTCAATCTATTCTTTACCCTATAGGCAGAGTGATGTTTCAAAAGATAGTGTTTAATGAATTCCTAATGTTATAATATCCAATCTCTCCCCATAGTTCGATTAAAAAACACCTATTGCCGTTGACTCATAGAAACCCTATAGGACAGAGTAGAATTGCCCCCATAGGGTTTCCAAGGAGAGGCTGGTGGATTTGAACTGTCGGCCTTTTTGTTAGCAGCCAAACACTTAACCACTGCACCACCAGAGCTCCACACAGTTTATGTAGCCCTATATAATCCTTCCTTCTTTATTTACAGCCCCATCCCCTCACCCAGCTTCTCTAGGCATACTGTTCCTCAAAAGAGATGTGCTCCTGACTTTTTTCCAGGGATTTACATAAAACTTTTCTCTATGTCTTGAACCACTTCACCACTTGCTATTTTTTTTTATTGGAAAACATCCAATAAATCCTTTCTATTTGATAAAATTACATAAGACAAGGGTGAGAATAAAGGAGTATCCATTCCTCAACGGCCTAACATCCATGTTTTAGCTCTCATT
Organism: Trichechus manatus latirostris; assembly: GCF_000243295.1. Classification (NCBI taxonomy): domain Eukaryota; kingdom Metazoa; phylum Chordata; class Mammalia; order Sirenia; family Trichechidae; genus Trichechus; species Trichechus manatus. The sequence goes on along the minus strand of NW_004444291.1, from coordinate 660,359 downwards.
AAGTTGAGAGAGAAAAAGACAGAGGCAGAGAGAGAAGAAAGCAAAGACAGAGAGCATATCTGGAGAATCATGCTTTGAAAGGAACTCTAGAGGTAATTACTGGCATATGGAACTGACTTCAATCAAAGAAAAATGAAACCTACTAAATTTTGAGAGAGTTAAACTAAAAGTTTGAAATAAAAATACATTTGAGTATTCTAGGCTTAAAATAACCATTGGGCATCCAACTTTCTATGGGCAGTAAGTAGGATGAGAAAGCATTTCCCAAGGAGGGCATATTTCCTGACACAACTTCAGATGAGGCCAAGGGAAGTAATAAAAAAAGAAAGAACCTCTTGGAGGATAAAGCCAGAAGCTATAGAAAACCATAGATAAGAGAGCCCCTTTAGAGATCAGGATATTCCCCACCTCCAGTTTAAAGTGCCCTCGCAATGTCTACCATCAAAATTTCAGAGTTGCTACAGACCAGTGACTACTGTATATTCCACCATTGTAAACTGTGTTTTAACAGTTGACAGCTTTTATATTATAGGCCTCTGGGCCAACAGGAGCTATATTTGGATCTAATAAAGGGACCACTTTCTATCCCCTAGAGATCCTGAACTTAGACTATGATTTTGTTACTGAATGAGACATTTGGGGTTTTCTCCATTAGAGAGGATTGGTATGCTCTGTGTTTGGGAAGAGTGAACTGAAAGTCTGGTACCAGACAGTTAGCCAGTGGTAGACAACACTAGTGCTCCTAATATCTGGTTTTCCTCTCTTTCCAGTCATATGAAAGATAACATTTGTCAATCCCCTTGAAACTAGGTGGGGCTAATTGACTATTTCTAGCCAATTCTCTGTGAGTAGAAGTGACATACATCTATTCTGGGCTGAAGCAGAGAAGAAACAGCTGTAAACTCTCCTTGCCCTTTCTTTCCCTTCTGCAGCAAACATGGAGGCCTTATGGCAAGGTCCTGCAACCAAGAAACTGGAGCACTCTGAATCAAGGAGTCGGTGCATGTAGTAGAGTTAACCTGGAGAACTGCATATACCTGCTGCAAACTGGGCAAGAATGAGAAATAAGTTTTTGTTGTGTTAAACCACTAAGACTCTTCTTAATCCACAGAATAAACTAGTCCACTCAGACTAAGATACATTTAATTAAATGTATCTGCATATTTAGTTTAGAATTTAAATTATCATTCAATATTATTTTCTCTCAGCATTTTGAGGAAGTAATTCCATTATATTTTGAAATTTATTATTACTGATAAGAAGTCTGCTGACAATTTAAAATTCATCCTTATAAGCAACCTTTATTATTTTCTAATAGTTTTTGTAATAATTTTTCTTTGAAATCATGCCATTTCACCATGAAGTCTCTATGTGAGATTTGTTTTCTTTTTTTTTCCTGCATGAGACTCCTCAATTTTACAGATCATGTCTTTCTTTAATTTTGGAAAATTCTTAACCAAGATTAATCAAAATATTGCTGAATAGATAAATATTGGCTCTCATTCTTGTCTGTATATCCATTGACTAATCTTTTAATATTTTCTATCCCTTTGTCTCCCAGTGGTGTGTTCTAAGTGATTTCCTCAGATTTACTGTCCAGTTCATGAATTCTATCTTCAACTGTGTCTAATTTACTATTCAATCTTTGCAATGAGCATTTTTTAATATATAGAAGAAGATTCTTCTCAAATTTCTCATCCTTTTTACACCTTTTAATTCTTTCACTTCTGTTCTTCCCTTTGTTTCTTTGAGCAGTTTAAATAAGTGTATTGTAAGTTTTCTTTCAGACTGTTTTGTTATTTGTAGTTCTAAGCATCTAAATTCTTCTACTTACTGGATGTGTGATTCTCTCCCACATTGGTTCATTCTGTGTGGTTTGAACACTTTAACTCTGAGCTCATCTTCATCTTGTCATCCTGCATTGCATTTTTGGAAAGTTAAATATTCTCTGGACTGTAAAAATGCCGTGCTTCGCAGTTTCCTACTCAACTCTGCCAATACCATGGAATTTAACTTGCTCTAAATTTCTTTACCCCATATATGTATCTGACACATTTCTAGAGTTTTCTATTTTCAAGGGAATTTTTTCCTGTGGACAACCACATGGAAGGTGAACCTTCTTGCTGCTGTGGATAGAGTTCTTCTGATGTTTATTTCAGGGATGGAGTAGTCCTTGATGATTCTGGGTTTATGCAAGAAGCTCAACACTAGTTCCCTATGCAGTGAAACCTCTGTAGAGTGTTCCACTTTTAAATATTTCTTCTCTGTGTGTCTAAAACGCATACACAGGTTGTAAAGATCTCAATATATTTCCAATAGACCCATGAGGATATTGGAAGCTACAGTTTACAGTTCTGATGTTGCATATTCTCTTCATCTTTGTTCCATGGTGATTTATCTCTCTTGGTTGTTTCCAAACAGTCCTTGGTTGATTTTACCCAGCATTTGCTTGTGTGTGGAGCTGTTTGCACCCTATTTGCAAATATTTGCAAACATCTCTTGTGAAATCTAAAATTTAATCTTCAGGACATTTTAATTGGGATTGAAGTACATACACAAAACAGAGAGAGAATAGATACTCATCACATCCAAGAAAATGTTGCATATCTGCTTTTGCTGAATATTTCTTCTACACTTTCAATATTCAAATAAGGCTCTGAGGTTTAATTTATGCAAAAACATGAACATCTGTCATTAAGTTTATTCCCAAGAATGCTTTTTATCTATATTTTGCCCCTGCTTACTGGTGATGTATAAATACTTGTTTTAGTAAACTTTCCATTATTAGAGATAATGATATAGATATAAATATTAACCTATTTGGAAGACATCATACCAATCCTCATGAAAGAAAATGTGTCTTTAAATAGAGTGGTAACAGTGGAAATTAAGAAAGGCTCAGATTTAAAAGATGTTTTTGAATTACAATTGACAGGACTTGATGGATCAGATTGAGGGGTAGAGAAGATGGAGATGTCAAGGATGACTTCCAAGTTTCTGCCTTGAACATTGATTGAGAGGGTGAAGACTGATTAATGAGCAGATGAGGAGTAAGGATGGAAAGATTAGAAGTTTAGTTTTGTAATAAGCTTATACTTAAAATTCTGCTCACCGAATTTTTTATTGTGTCATTGAAGAAAGGTACTTCTGGGTAAGACACTTCTTTGTGGAAACATATGAGCCAAAAGTAGAGAGTAAGTAGACAGGGAAGGGTTGAAGGGCTAATAAGAAGGCCCAGGGCCTAGACAGGATGTCAGAATCTCCTCTCCTAGAAGGTGTCCTGATGAGTTCAGGAGAAGCTTCTGAGTCAGCTGCTGAGGCCACCATCAGCTTCTTTTTATGTAGCTGGAGGAAAGATAGTGAGATGACATTTAAAACACCCCATTTCCATATCTGGCCCCTTGCAACTATTGCAGCCTTCGGTGGTGAATAATAAGATTTATCTCTTTGTTCTAAACCTTCAGAGTACAGCCTTAATGGAAATAAAATGTCCAGTTGCTTAAAACATTCCAAATGGGTTTGGCAGTGGAGAAATGTCTCCTTCTCAGTAGCACTCCAGTCATCAGCACAGTCATTAGCATCTTAATTTAGCTGTGGATACTTGGTGTGTGAACTACATGGAGTGCATTTTTTAAGGTTTTTGCTAGATGGTCTGGCTGTGATGAAGGGTTGAAAGATAGCCTAAAGCACTTCTTGTCCAATGTTGTGCACGTCCCTAACAAGAGAAGCGATTCCATTGCCAGACAAATATGTGTGAGAGACTAATAAGCCACTTATAGCTGTTATCAGAGCAAATGAGCCACCTAAGTGACAGCATGACTGAAATGTAGGCTACATTCTCCTCCACCTTTGCCTGCAAACATAAATTCATATGCAGGCACATTCTCTATCAGTCTTCTTAAGGAAACCATCATGGAATTTAAGGATTTCAAACTTTAGGGTTGGCTTCTTTCCAGGCTAGGGGAGTACAGTGCAATGGATCACTTTTATGTGGTCATTTTAGACATGATCTTGTAATTCCCACCAAATGATTGGGTGGGACTATGCAAATAAGGTGCTTGTGGCTCACCAAGGGGATTGGATAGATTGCTAACAATGCAAATAAGGTGCAAGGCATCCTTGTAGGGGTCATACCATGCAAATAAGGTGGATGGAACACTAATGAGGGGATTGGTCAGTTTTGCCATCCTGCTAGGATTAAAATAAGCCATCCCAGAGGTGGAAAGGAGGGACTTCATTACCACCAAGAAATAAGCTGGAAGCAGGGCATGTCGTTTGGACTTGGGGTCCCTGTGCTGAAAACCTCCTAGACCCAGGAGACAGAGAGTTGTAACACCGGAGACAGTGCAAGACAGCAAGAAGTGGGAGCAAGCGCAGCAGACAACTGGCAGCATCAGAACCAGGAGACTGCCAGGAGATAGCACGATGGGCCTCCCAGCCCACGGAGTGAGAGAGCTGAGTGCCTTCACGCAGGAGGCTTCCTGGTGGAGTAGGGTGCCTCTAGGCACTTACTGGTAGAGTTAAAGAGCTTTGTAACACTAGCTCAAGCAGGCCAGAGGCCAGGTTGGCCCAGAAGGACCAAGAGGTCTGAGGGGCCAAGGGGCAGACAGGCTGAGGGGCTGAGGGGCTGTGGGGCTGAGGGGCCAAGGGCCAAGAAGCCAAGGGCCAGGGAGAGGCATGCCTGTGGGCACAGCTGAGAAGCTGTCTTGACTGAAGAACTGTATCCTGAGTCATTCCTGTTCCTGAATTGTAACCTATTACAGTCACGCACCACATAGTGTCTGTTCAGGCAATGGCAGACTGCATATACACCCATGGTCCCATATAGCTTTCCTAAGTATATACGTTGTATACAGCTAAGTATATATACTTGTCTGGATCCAAGAAGAAAGGGGCAGAGGGAGGAGGAAAGGAAGAGAAAGAGGGAGGCAAGGAGTCTTGTGCAGATTTGGAGACAAGTCATTGGAGGTCAGTGAACCTCAGCAAGTCAGGCTGAGCGGTTGGGCTGAGAGGTTGAGTGGCTGCCATGCGCAGCAGAGCTCTGTGACCTGCTCATGGCATGCAGTGAGCAGCTGCTCTTCCAAATCAGGTTAGGGCAGCCAGGCTACTGTGGGATGTGGGGCTCCGGAAGGCAGAGATGCTGGGGAAGGCACCAAAAGGCAGGGACTGCAGGAGGGCTTAGGAAAGGGCATGAAGCCAGGGATCTGGGGCCAGAGAAGAGGGATCAGAGAGGCAGCCTGGAAGAGCCACTGAATTGGAGGGACTCGAGAGAGAGACAAAGGCTGAGGAAGCTTATATACTTTGCTAAGTAATATGGTGTTCGCACAAACGTCCAAATCACATAACGTCCTATTTTACAGAATGTATCAGAGACATTAAGCAACGCATAACTGTACTTCCCTAATAAACCTCATAATCATGAGTATCATCTGTGAGTTCTGTGTGGTCGTTGCAACTAATTATGGAACCCAGGAGAGAAGCAGAGAGTGTCATGGGAGGGACAGATGGTGTCAGAACTGGTAAAAAGTTTGGAGAGAGGCAGTATGTCTGACCTCTGCTTCACAGGAATCAGCCTTGAGTTGTCGATGCTGATCTTGATTCTCCTCTCTCCGCCTGAAGTTAGAGGACCTCTGATGCCACCATGCCATTTTTACAGGAAGTATATAAAGTTGGGAAACCGTGGTGGTGTAGTGGTTGAGAGCTACAGCTGCTAACCAAAGGTCAGCAGTTGGAATCAACCAGGCGCTCCTTGGAAACCCTATGGAGCAGTTCTACTCTGTCCTATAGGGTGGCAATGAGTCAGAATTGACTCGACAGCAACAAGTTTGGGGTTTTTTTGGTTATATAAAGTTGCACCAAAAATGGTCTTATAGAAACAATCAATTCCATAATGGGAAGAAGAAAAGGTCATATTGCTGTATGTATTGATTTAGTCCACAAACACATATTACATATATATATATATATATATATATATACCTTTCCTACTATGTGCAAGGGGCTGAACTAGATAGGCATATAGTCATGAACACAGCAGACAAGACCCATAGCTTCATGGATCTCATAGTCATCTCTGCTCTAATAGAAAGATAAAGCAGGGGAAAGGGGCAGAAGAAAAATTTCCCCAGTTTTCCTTTATGGAACAATGGAAGTTTGGAAAAAGGTAAGAATGTCTTAACTAATTAATTAATTCTACAAACATGTATCAATTTCCTGCTATTAATGAGGCCTTTGTATTCCCATGTGAACAAAAATGAGAAGGGTTGCATCTCCAGTTAAGCTGACAAACTGGTTGGAGAGTACTTTTGATGCATTCAGCCTCTTTTTTCTTTTTTTTCCCCACAGCATTTCTTATTTTCTATTACTTTTTCTCCTTTCAGGCATCTGCCTTCAAAGTCTCTTGTCAGAAAAATCTCTGACAATATTCGATAGTCTGTTTAAAAGGGCTATTGAAAACAATTAAAATAGGACAAGACTGACTGTTCTTTATGGTAATAGAAAGTATGAATTTTAAACAAAAAAGTCTACAATGTTACATACATCGATGAAAATATTCAACAAAACAAGAATGGCTGATATTAACAATATTTTTTACAAAGTGTTTTTGAAATTCTCCACTTCTTTCTCCCCAGTCCATTTCATGGGCAGCTAAAAGAGTAAACTTAATACAATGGAAATCTAATCATGTCACCTCTTGAATTAAACCTTTCAATAGCTTTTAATGATCTTAAGATAAAAATCAAATCCTTAAAGAAGCCTTCTAAACTGTACATGACCTCCTTCGCCATCTAGTGCCCGTCTCCCTGTAGCTCAGTAAGCATCAACTAACTTGGCCTTCTTCTAGTTACTAGAGAGTTGATCTTTCTCTGCGTCCTTTATCTGCAATGGCTCACTCTGCCCTGCATTAATTCTTGAACCACCTCCCTACACGCGCGCACACACACACACACACACACACACAATTTCTTTCTCATCATCTGCATAACTCATCTTTCAGGTCTCCATTCAACATATCAGTTCCTTGGAGAGATATTAAGTCTCCCTTCTCCTCTCTATTATCTTTCATAGCACCATGACTTTCCCTCTTAATACGTTTCCCATGTGGTTACTACATTTGCTTGTGTAATAATTATGTAATTTATTTCTTTCCTGTATACTGTAACCTCCACAGGGACAAAGATCATATCTGTTTTGTTCATACTGTAAACCTAGCACTCAGTCTGGCACACAGTAGGTATTCTATAAGTATTTATTGAATGAATGAATGACTAGAATGTTAAGATCAATTAAAATGAGAACACAAATATGTTGATCATAAGGTCAAGATTTCGGAATTTGGCTCAAATTAGTTCTGAGTTTCCTAGAAAATAGAATAAAAGGGAAATTTAATCTATGGGTATTGATTGTATAAGGGGAACCAATCCATTCTCTAAGGGCAACCATTTCTTATTAAAAAATATGAAAAACTTTGCCAAAACAACTAATTTCCATTCACAATTTATAATTATATATGGGTGTGACCAGTGACATATGTGTGTCCTGTATTAGACACTGAGCCTCTCAAAGGCACAGACCATATCTGTTTTTTTCCCATAAATTCCCAGCACATAACACAGAGCCTGAAATATGAGGAGGCAATACTATTAAGTCTTCTTTATCAATATATTTATTCATCCACTCAACAAATACTGAACAGTTACTGTCTGTGCAGCATTGTCCAAGATGCTAAAGATATACCATGAATAAACAATGGAAATGGTATGCCGTATCATTTTATAACAAAAAACCTGATGCAGTTGAGTTAATTCCACCTCATGGCAACCCTATAGGACAGAGGAGAACTGCCCCATGGGGCTTCCAAGGAGCAGCTGGTAGATTCAAAGAGCCTACCTTTTGGTTAGCAGCCGATCTCTTAACCACAGTACCACCAGGGCTCCTCAAGAGGTTTAGCAGGCTATAATAGAAAGGTTGGAGGTTCAAGTCCACCCAGAGATGCCTCCAAAGTAGTCACAAATTGCATATGGCTGTTATGTGTTTTTGTTGTTGCTAATATTATTGGTATTTGATAAAATACGAGGAAAACATTAAAATATGGTGAACTATATAGTAAGGGGAAACCCTGGTGGCATAGTGGTTAAGAGCTACGGCTGCTAACCAAAAGGTCGGCAGTTCCAATCCAGCAGGTGCTCCCTGGAAACCCTATGGAGCAGTTCTACCCTGTCCTATAGGGTTGCTATGAGTCGGAATCAACTGGACAGCACTGGGTTTGGTTTTTTTTTTTTTTTTTTTTTTGTAGTAAGGAAATGCAAACTACTTTCTTCTTTCAAGTAAATCTAGTTTTCCCAGCATCCCAACTCTTTATAGCTATTTTCATTTTGAGACTTCTACATTTAATTACTATAGAGAAATATGTAAAGGATGATGTTGTTGTTAGCTGTGTCAGAGTAAGAACTTGTACTTACTCAAAGCAGGGAATCTAAAGGGATTGATACAAAGCATATAGGTGGACTATTTGGGTTGGTTACATTCTTAAATTATAGAAGTGCATGACTAAAGGGGAACATACAGGGTGGTCACAAGACAATCACAGGACATTCTTTCTGAGAATATTTTGTTAAAATAGCTTCTTGATCAAGATGTTTCCTCAGGGCTGCTTGGCAGGAGATTTCTGATAAACCATTTACATCAAGACCCCCTTTGGGAACATTTTTTCTACATCCTTAGCTTAACCACAGGAAAAAAAAAAAAACATTTCCTTAACTACAGGCTTAAATTTATGTCAAAGGTTAATGGTTGCTAGGTAAGTAAGCAGAAGTTAAGATGGAGTCTGGACTCAGATCCAGGCCAGTCATTTCACTGGAGTCAAGCACCTTAATTTTGGGGCTCTCACACAGCTGCCATGGAGTCAGCCCCGGACTCGAGGCAACCCCATGCACAATGGAACCAAATGCTGCCCAGTCTCTCCATGGAAGATGAAAATTTTACCACTGAACTGACACTGACCCCAGAGGGTAATGGGGGTACCAAAAATAAAATCATGATCTTTGGGCTATACTTTCTGATTCCCTTTGGAGATGACAGCTGGATGTTACATTAAACTTCAGTCATTCTGCTTTAATTTCCTAAAATAGGACTCCACCTTCAATCTAAAGCGATGAGTAATCTGGCCTCTTCTCCTTCGAGGACATGCTTTGAAGTGCAAAGATTAGAAGACGCAATCAAAGATGGCTCACTCATGTTTCAAGTGAATTATTTGCATATGTAAGCCCTTTATCCAAAAACATCAAACCCACTGCCATCCAGTTGATTCTGACTCATAGCAACCCCATAGGGCAGAGTAGAACTGCTCCATAGGGTTTACACGGCTGTAAGTCTTTATGGAAACAGCCTGCCACATCTTTCTCCTACAGAGCGGCTGGTGGTTTTGGTTAGCAGCCGAGTGCTTTAATCACTGCGCCACTAGGGCTCCTCTCCCCCAGTATAAGTGGCCCCATTTACTAATTCCTCTGCTTCTCACAAAAACTGATAATGGACATCCATGAGGGTACTGGACAGAAGAACCACTCCACTTCTACATAAAGTTGGGCAATGGGTACACTCAGTCTTCATCAGGAAGCAGTACTGAATGGCTGCTTTTTGCTAAATGGATATGTCACTTATTAGAGGCTTGGCTATAGAGAAATAACTTACTCATTCTGGTGTCCTTTTTCTTGACCATAAAATAGGGACAAAAATACCTGCCCTGTCTCTTTCACAGGGTTTTTCTAAGGATCAAATGATATTGGGTACTTGAAAGTGCTCCGTGACATTTCCAGGGTGGCAAGGACATGAGTTTGAGTTTTGTTTTTGTTGTTGTTGTTATTGGGTGCCATCAAGTTGATTCTGACTCTTATTGACCCCACAGACAGAGTAGAACTGCGCCATAGGGTTTCCTAGGCTATAATCTTTTGTGTATGTGTGTGTGTTTTCGGTGAAAGTTTCACAGAGCAAATAGTTTCTCATTCAACAATTTATACACAAATTGTTTTGTGATATTGGTTGTAATCCTCACAATGTGTCAACACTCTCCCTTCTCCACCCCAAGTTCCCCATTTCCATTCGTCCCGTTTTCCTGTCCCTTTCTGCCTTCTAGGCTTTGCTTTTGGGCAGGTCTTGCCCATTTGGTTTCATTTACATGATTGAGATAAGAAGCACATTTCTCACATGTGTTATTGTTTGTTTGATAGACCTGTCTAATCTTTGGCTGAAGGGTGAACTTACGGAGTGACTTCAGTTTTGAGTTAAAAGGGTGTCTGGGGGACACAGTTTCAAAGTTTCTCCAATCTCTGTCAGACCAGTAAATCTGGTCTTTTTTGTGAATTTGAATTTTGTTCCACAATTTTTCTCCCACTCTGTCTGGGACCCTCTATTGTGATCCCGGTCTGAGCTGCCGGTGGTAGCTAGGCACCATCTAGTTCTGGGCTCAGGCTAGTGGAGGCTGTGGTACTTGAGGTCCATTAGTCCTTTGGACTAACATTTTCTCTGTGTCTTTGGTTTTCTTCATTCCCTTTGCTCCGGATGGGATGGGAGCAGTAGGTGTATCTGAGGTTAAGTTTTTTTTAAACTTAAAGAGGAAAAACTACTCTTTTTCTTTCCCAGGCAGGCTTTGTCCCTCTTACCTTCAGTTTCCTTATGGGGTGTGTATGAAGCGTTTGAGTTGGGGGTTAAAATAAGGCTTACATCTTCTACTATTATCAATGTTTATCACCAGGAATATATTTTAAATGCACATACTCCTCTTTTGCATACTAATTGTTGTTAGTTGTTGTGGAGACAGCTTTCACGCACAGCAACCTTACTTAAATCTCTTTGGATGAAGATATTAGAAACATCTCTAAGTGATTTTAAAATCAGTTCAATTTAATTTTAGCTCCAACTGTTATCCAAAGTTAAATCTATTTAACCCAAACTCATTGCTGTCTAGTCGATTTCGACTCATAGAGAACCTATAGGACAGAGTAGAACTGCCCCATAGGGTTTCCAAGGAGCGCCTGGTGGATTCAAACTGCCAAACTTGGTTAGCGGCCTTAGCTCTTAACCACTACACCACCTGAGTTTCCTAAATCTATTTGGACACTTGAAAAAATACTACACAATAAAATAGGTAACCTTTTTTCTTAGTAAAGCAGGAAAGAATATTAAATGAGAGAAACCAAGACTTTCAAAACTAAAACAAAATTGTAGATCCTACTTTCAGTGAAATGGTCCAAATGAGAAAACCAAATCGCTGTTACTCTCATTTAAATAGCTCAGCAATATCCAAAACAAAGCTTGTTTTTGTATCACTTATCTCAGATTTCCCTTTCAGGAACATTTTTGAAAGTAGAAATAATGTCAGTGATAGCTTCATCTCATGCTCTGGAAAAACAGAGCAGAAAATTACCCATCACTGATGCATTGGATGTAGAACTGCCTAAATTATTCAAACAAACCACAGCACCTTATTTTCACTGACTTTTGAATGATTCTCTTTGATATGAGTTACTGCTCTACAGTGGGCACTCAGCTCTAATCTCCACCGCCCTTCATTTATCAGAATTTTCTACTCTACAATTCTGTTTGTATATCAGAATTGTCAAAGCCCTAGTTGATTTCTCAGCTACCACATGGAGAGGCTTATGTCAACTCTGTTTTCAGTGGCCTTACCTAGCAAAGGGTGTTAGTACCATTCATTCACTCAAATCATTTGAAAACATTTATGTGATCCCTTGGTATGGTAAAATTATGCTAAGCACACAAGATACAGAGATAAAAGCCACAGTTCCAGCATTCAAGGATGTCACAACCTAGTTTGTGTAGACAGATAAGGAGACAATTACTGTATACATATATGAAACAATTATAGATGATAGATAAATAGGTAGACGGATGGATCGATGGATAGATAGATAGATAGATAGAAGATAGGTAGGTAGGTAGGTAGGTAGACAGATAAAGAGAAAGACAGAGAGTCCCTGGATGGTACAAACAGTTAAAACACTCAATTACTAACCAAAAGGTGCCCAGAGGCCTGGCGATCTGCTTTCAAAAATCCGTCATTGAAGGCCCTACGGAGGGCAGTTCTACTCTGACATACATGGGGTTGCCATGAGTCAGAATCTACTCAAGGGCGACTGGTTTTTGGTTTACCATGATCTAGTAAAAAGAGCCTAATAGTTAAGAAGGACCAAATTGATTAAACCAGTTCACAGCAACCTGAATATCCTTGGACAAGTTAACTCTCTGAGCCTCTGTCCATTCATGTTTTTAATCATGGGTATTATCACGGGATTTTTGGAAAGGTTAAAAGCACTAATATTTGTAAAACCTAGCATCATGCCCAAAGAGCTTGACAATCTAAATAACTGTTAATTCCTGTACTTCTTAACTTACCAGGCATTACACACATTGGTGGAAATATACAAAGACTAAATGAGAACAAACAGAGGCAATTTAGTCAGAATAACAGCAAGAGTCAACCACCGTCACTCACATTTGGCAGAAACTCAAAGGCAGCTTGTTGTTGTTGTTGTTGTTAGTTACCGTGGAGTCGATTCCAACTCATAACAACCCATGTGTGCAGAGTGGAACTGCCCCATAGGCTTTTCAAGACTGTGATCTTTCAGAAGCAGATGGCTAGGACTGTTTTCCAAGGTGTCTCTCGGTGAGTTCTAACTGCTAATCTTTTGGCTTAATTGTTTGCACATCCAGGGGCTTCTCAAAGGTAGGTTGCTGTTATTGTTAGGTGCCGTTGAGTTGGTTACGATTCACAGCAACCCTACGTACAACAGAACAAAACACTGCCCAGTCCTGCGCCATCCTCACAAACGTTGTGATGCTTGAGTCCATTGTTGCAGTCACTATGTCAATCCATTTTATTGAAGGTCTTCTCTTTTTCGCTGACCCTCTCCTTTACCAAGTATGATGTACTTCTCAGGGACTTATCCTTCCTGATAACATGTCCAAAGTATGTGAGACGTAGTCTCGCCATCCTTGCTTCTAAAGAGCATTCTGGTTGTACTTCTTCCAAAACAGATTTGTTCATTCTTTCAGCAGTCCATGATATATTCAATATTCTTCTCCAATACCACAATTCAAAGGTGTCAATTCTTCTTCATTCTTCCTTATTTATTGTCGAGCTTTCCCATACATATGAAGTGATTGAAAACACCACGGCTTGGGTCAGGTGCACCTTAGTCTTCAAGGTGATATCTTTGCTTTTTAACACTTTAAAGAGGTCTTTTGCAGCAGATTTGCCCAATGCAATATGTCATCTGATTTCTTGACTGCTGGTCAAGGAATTCATGGGTGTTAATTATGGATCCAAGTGAAATGAAATCCTTGACAACTTCAATCTTTTCTCCATTTATCATGATGTTGCTTATTGGTCCAGTTGTGAGGATTTTTGTTTTCTTTATGTTGAGGTGTAATCCATACTGAAGGCTGTGGTCTTTGATCTTCATCAGTAAGTGCTTCAAGTCCTCTTCACTTTCAGCAAGAAAGGTTGTGTCAGCCACATATCGCAGGTTGTTAATGAGCCTTCCTCCAATTCTGATGCCCCATTCGTCTCAAATTATTTGCTCAGCATACAGATTATATAAGTATGGCGAAAGGATACAACACTGACACACACCTTTCCTGACTTTAAACAACGCAGTATCCCCTTGTTCTGTTTGAATGATTGCCTCTTGATCTATGTAGAGGTTCCTCATGAGCACCATTAAATATTCTGGAATTTGCATTTTTCACAATGTTATCCATAATTTGTTATGATCCACACAGTTGAATGCCTTAGCATAGTCAATAAAACACAGGTAAACATCTTTCTGGTATTCTCTGCTTTCAGCCAGGATCCATCTGACATCAGCAATGATATCCCTGGTTGCATGTCCTCATCTGAATCTGGCTTGAATTTCTGGCAGTTCCCTGTCGATGTACTGCTCCAGCTGCTTTTGAATGATCTTCAGCAAAATTTTACTTGGGTATGATATTAATGATATTGTTCGATAATTTCTGCGTTTGGTTGGATCGCCTTTCTTTGGAATAGGCATAAATATGGATCTCTTCCAGTCAAGTTGGCCAGGTAGCTGTCTTCCAAATTTCTTGGTATAGATGAGTAAGCACTTCCAGTGTTGCATCTGTTTGTTGAAACATCCCAGGTGGTATTCTGTCACTTCCTGGTAGGGGAGTGTAAAAGTTTTATAGTGGAAAAGAGGGAAGGTTTCATGTATGCTCTGACTGGAGGTTACTGGCATGGGGAAGCTGGAAGCTGGCTAACTGGAAGTCAGGCATCCTGTGTGATTGGTTTGGGGAACATATTAGGCATTCTCTGGTTGGTCTTGAGTTGGAAGCAGGAGCAAAAATTAGGGAAGCTGGCAGTTATTGATCAAATTCTGGCCACTTGGGGCTGTTTGCTACAGAAGTTGTGGTTTGACTTGCTGGACTGATTGCTGCAAAGGCTGTGAGTCAGAGTTCTATTTTTATATATGGGCAGGCCATTGTACATTTGTATATTCAGTTTCTCACACTGCAAGGTGATTTGTTTATATGCCACAGATAACAAATGCTAAAGGTGTTACTTTAACCTTCATAGGCTAAAAGTGTAGCACCTGATCTGCATGTAATTTTTTTTTCTTTTAATGAAGGGACTTCAGATGGAAACTCCCTGAAGCGATCACATCTCCCATTATTCAAGGGAGGCCCACTTGTAGGCACCATTTTGGAGTCAGTAGGTAGACAACAATCAGGTGCAGCTAAAGAGACCAAAAACCATAATCAAACCCTCTGCTGTCGAGTCAATTTCAGCTCATAGGGACCCTATAGGACAGAGTAGAACTGCCCAATAGGGTCTCCAAGGCTATAAATCTTTATAAGGAAGCAGATTGCCACATCTTTATCCTGTAGAGTGGCTTGTGGGTTTGAACCGCTGAACTTCTGGTTAGCAGTCGAGTGCTTTAAACACTGTACCTCCAGGGCTCCTCTGAAGAGACCTATAAAAAAAACCAAACCCATTTCTGTTGAGTCGATTCCGACTCATAGTGACCCTATAGGACAGAGTACAATACGCTTTCCAAAGAGCAGCTGGTAGATTCGAACTGCCAACCTTTTGGTTAGCAGCTGTAGTTCTTAACCACTGCACCACCAGGGCTTCGAAGAGACCTATAGACTAAAAATATGGGGAGTGAACAGAAAAGTGAAAAGTGAAACACAAGGACATACACATTTTCACAATACTGCAAGGGCTTTCTCAAGATTTGAAGCTCCCTTACGGCCCAACTCTACTTCAGACAGCTAAGGCGGTCTTCTCTCTCCAGAGCAGCACCTGGAGGTAACCTTCCTGGAAGCTATTCTCTCTGACCTCATTCTCTTTTAAGCCATGTATTGTTTTATGCTAATAATCTATAACCTTATTTTATAAAACAGCTTCCATAAATGCAATCTTTTGGGGAAAGTACCATTTTCTAAAATTTAGTCTCTCCCTTTATTAATACTTGTTCTGTGATATTGGGAAATGTGAACAGTAAGTGCCCTTCTCATTGGTTTCATTCATCTGTTAAGTATCTAAGGGCCAGTACTTCAATCAATACATGCAATCTTTTGGAATTAAATTGCCCTCTGTTAGGGAGCCCGAGGAAATATCTTCAGAAACACTTTGTGTATATCTCCGTTTCCTTTGTTCCATTGTTTTGGAACAAATGTACATTTTTGCCTAATTTAAATATCACCTATGAATGTTTGAAATCATCTTCAGTCAACATGATATAAAGGAGGTGGGGGGGAAGCGAGCATTTCCTATTTCTAAAAATAGCACTGTACTGTTTTTCTGAAAGCTTTTTTTTTTTTTAATTTTGGTAAATCAAATCATATTAAGTGTAAAAGAGGCACAGACTATTTAAATAACAAGTGTAATCGCTGATTAGATTAAGGGAGTAACTTGTCTCCTCCAAAACCCAAGCCATTGTTTACCTGGAGAAAGAGGGGCATCCTCAGTAGAGAGTAGGCTATGAAACTACTCATGCTCACTCACTCCCCACCAAGTCTGGTGTTTGATTTCCCCTCCCATGGAGAATCAGGGACAGAATGCTGATGTCATTGGTTGCATTGTGTCATATTGTTTGTGTAGAAAGAAAACAGAGTGATTGTGACAATGTTGAACTTGACCTGAGCCCTGTTGCCCAATTAGGGTCTGTGCCCTGGAGCAGTCGAGCCAATGAAACTTACTCCAAGTTAGAAAGAGAGAGAAAGTTTATTTAGGAGGTGGCACCAACGGGGAGTCGGACAGCAATGCAGGCTGTCTTTATGGAGTCCTGAAAGGCAATTTTACATTAGAGCTTGTATATGACTGTTACAAGGGTTAGAAATGTCTTTTTGGCACGTAGCCCACAGATGGCCAGATGAGTTACACATTACAAGGTAACTTATCAGGCTAAAGATTTACAGACCAGATATCTGGGCTCTAATCTTTATGTGGAAGGTCATAAGTCACAGGTAGCCAGATAGAACAAAATAAAGTCATTAACAAAAGTATGCAGAAAGGAGAAGGCAGGCAGAAAGAACTTATAGGTTCATAATGGCGTTAGTTATGTCAAGCTCTCAATCGCCCATTTTGAAAAGGAGAAAACATGTTGTGGAGTATTAGGGTCACATGATCCTGGAAAATAGCAAAGATTAAGAAATCGCTCTAACCTTTTGTGTTTTGGGAAGCAGTTTACTACAAAGCACCCCTCCCTTCCCCAGACGGCTTAGATAAGACTCATGGATGCCCCCCTTGTTTACCCATGACAAGGCCAGACACCCCAAAAACCAAACCAAACCCACTGTCATCAAGTCGATTCCAACTCATAGTGACCCTACAGGACAGAGTGGAACTTCCCCACAGGGTTTCTAAGAAGCGCCTGGTGGATTCAAACTGCCAACCTTTTGGTTAGCGGTCGAACTCTTAATCACTACGCTACCAGGGTTTCCAGACACAGACCCTCCACCCCAAATTTCCATTCTTTGCCTTTTAAATGATTAGCTAAACTACTTGTCCCCACTGATCAATCGGAACATCCTCCAGGTCCCTGAACTTGGCACTCTCAGCCTGAGTGAGGTACAACCCCTCCTTAACAGCCCCTCTGGCCTCAGGGTAAAAACATTGTTGGATCAACTCTACAAAATTACACTTTATCCCACTTCTCTACACCTGATTCTGTCTAGTCTTGTTTGTTGTTGTGTGCTGTCGAGTGGATTCCGACTCATAGCGAGCCTATAGGACAGAGTAGAACTGCCCCATAGGGTTTCCTAGGCTGAAATCTTTACAGGAGCAGATCACCAGTTCTTTTCTTTTGTGAGCTGCTTGTGGGTTCAAACCATCCAGCTTTTGGTTAGCAGCAGAGCATTTTAACCACTGCACCACCAGGGCTCCAGAGTCTTATTTATGCCTCCCTAGTAAAAGGGGAAAAAGAAAAACCCTTTTGCCTAACCCTTGAGACACTTGTAAATCTTGTGGTCAGAGCGTTCTCCCTATTGCAACAGTGCTCCCAACACTTGCAATAATTGTTTCCAATAAAATCTCTCCTTACTGAGTCCAGATTTGCTTTTTATTTGACAATTGTTAATGAAGCAGAACTTTGGATATTGTCATAGGGTGGCCAACTGTCCCAGTTGGCCTGAGACTCTGTTCCAGTTTTAACACCAAAAATTCTGCATCCCCAAAAACCCTTCAGTCCTGGGCAAACAGGGATGGTTGGTCACCCTAGCATTGCACCTTCTTTCTTTATCCTTTTTCATATTTCATCTCTGGGTGAAATATGGTCATTTAAATGCTCATCTAATAATTTACCCAACTACTTTGCTCTATTAGAAGCAATCTTGTTAGATTAACTATGTATGGGTACAATAACTATGGACACACCACTTAGTGATTTTATCAGAATCCACTCGAAAACAGTAACCATATCAGTTATTTTAACAGAGAGAATTTAATATAAAGAAATGTTAACCAAGGAGAGATTGAATATACAAACGGACAATGGCCAGACAATACATAAAAATAGAACATACAATGTTCGATTATTATATATTTACATATATAAAAATAGAACATATAATGTTCTACTATTATATATTCACATATATAACAATAGAACATTCAATGTTCTATTGTTATATATTCACATATATAAGGTTCACAACCTTGCAGCAACTGGCCGAGATGGTCAGGACTTGGTCAATCACTACTAAAACCAAAACCAAATCCGTTGCATTGATTTGGACTCATAGTGACCCTGTAGGGCAGAGTAGAACTGCCCCATAGGGTTTCCAAGGCTGTAATCTTTACAGAAGTAGACTGCCACATCTTCCTCTCACAGAGCAGCTGATGGGTTCAAACTTTCAACATTTATGGTTAGCAGCCAACTGCTTAACCACTGCACCATCAGGGCTCCTTCACTGACTGCCACCTTCCCTAATTTTTTGCCTCTGCTCCCAACTCAAGACCAGAGAAAGCCAAATATGCCCCTAAACCAATCACAAAGGATGTCCCACTTCTAGTTAGCCTGCCTCCAGCTTCCCCATGCCAAACCTCCCCCCCATCAGAGCATACCTGAAGCCTTCCCTTTTTATCACTATAAAGCTTTCCCTGCCTTCGAACCTCTGCCAAATGAAACTGATGGTGGCTGACTCCTTTGCTCTAGCAAGGTCTGAATAAGTAGACTCTATTTGTTCTCACTTCGGTGTTCTTTATTTCCACACCAAGTATTGGATAACTGAAAAGGCACAAAGGGAACACTAAGGATATCATACAGGATGTGATTGCTGAAACAGCTACCACTCCTAGTTCTGGGGGAACAAAGAGAAGAGGTGGAAATTATTAAAATTTAGAAGCTTGGAGAAAAGGTCTTTCTTATAGACCTGTGATGATAACATGCCAGAAATTGGGTCATATGATTAAGTCAGCCCTAGTCACCATCGGTCCAAATACACACACACACACATACACACAATAAAATTTTTAATACACAATAACAATGGAATTGATGTTCCTTACTGTGTGCACATTCTGTATTAGGCCACAGAATATCTAAAGCCTGTATCAGCAGTCCAAACTATGGCTCAAGAACCCCTGGGATTCTCAAGACCCTTTCACGGGCTCTGCAAAGTCAAAAGTAATTTCACACTGCACTGATTACTAACCCGCCCTGGTGGCTGTAGTAAGTGCCACAAACAACCTGTCCCAGTAACTGCTCTTCAGCTAGACCTGCCCTGC
>NW_004444291.1:631959-634477 GCF_000243295.1 Trichechus manatus latirostris | reverse complement strand
AAAAGGTTGAGAATTTAGAGGGTTAATATGTTGTGGGGTTGTTAACCAATGTCATAAAACAACATGTGTACTACTGTTTCATGAGAAACTATTTGTTCTATAAGCCTTCACCTGAAGTACAATAAAATATTAAAAAAATTTAAAAAAATGTAATTTCACAAAAGTGCTAAGAAGTTATTTTTCTTTTTCAGTATGCCGACATGCAAAATTTGTACTTATGATGCAAAATCGATCCTGGCTAAAACTGCTGGCACCTTAGCACAAACCAAGGCAGTGGCATCAAAATGAAAATGTACCAGTCATAATTATACTCCTTAGAATCATGCACTTTCAGGGAGAAAAAACAGCCAGTTTCACTTAAAAACGTCCTTAATAAAGCAGTAAGATTATTAATTTTATTAAATTTTCCCCATGAGTACACATCTTTTTAATGTTCTATATGACGAAATAGGAGATACACATAAAGCATGTCTGCTGGAGACTGAAGTACGATGGTTGTCTCAAGGAAAAGTATGTGTATTTGAATTGCATCCCGATCTTGTTGCTTTTTTTCATGGAACACCATTTTTAATTGAAAGTACAGCTGGCAGACAAATGATGGTTTTCAGACTTGGGTATTTGACAGATATTTTCTTGAAAATGAACACAGTGAACCTGTCAGTTCCAGAAAAATAACTAACAATATTTGTGGTCACTGATAAGATTTGAACTTTCAAGTGAAGGTTAGAATTTTGAGAAACTTGTATCTACCACCACGAGCTTGACATCTTTGTAATACTTCAAGATTTTTCTGATCAGATCATGGTAACTTTAACAAATGTGATTTTTTCAATATCCTATAATAAAAAGTGTCAACATTTGGAAGACTTGCATAACTCGGTAGACCAATATTTTCCAAATAACCTCTGTACAATGTATAAAATCATACATGGGTGAAAGATCCATTTAAAGTGCAAGCTAGACCAATGGACTTTAATGTTATAAAGCACAAAATGTTCATGATATGGTTTAAGATTCCAGATTGCAACTCACTGTTTAGAAACGACCATCTGTTGAGTCTGAGTGGAATATCAAAGGAGAATATTCACAATTATCTGAAAAGGCTGTAAGAGTACTCCTCTCTTTTCCTGCTACATATCTGTGTAGGCCACATTCTCTTCATGTACTTCAACCAAAGCTACATATTGCAACAGAGCAAATGTAGAAGCATATATGCGAATCCAGCAGTCTTCAATTAGCCAGACATTAAAGAGATTTGCAAAACTAGAAAATAACATCAGTCTTTAAATTTTGGGGAAAATATAATGTGTCATTTATGTTAATATGTAATGAGTTCTTTAGTGCAATTTTGAAATGAATTTATAAACAAATATTATAAAACATTTCCATTTTAATTTCTAATACATCATATAACCAAAACCAAACCCATTGCCGCCGAGTCGATTCTAACTCATAGCAACCTTACAGGACAGAGTAGAACTGTCCCATAGAGTTTCCAAGTATCGGCTGGTAGATCTAAACTGCCAACCTTCTGACTAGCAGCCGAGCTCTTAACCACTGTGCCACGAGGGCCCCAATACATCAAATATAACCCAAATAAATAAAAAATGTTTTGAGGTCTTCAATAATTTTAAGCATTTAAAGGGATTTTGAGTCAAAAAAGTTTGAGAACTGTAAAGAAATAGAAAAGTATGATTCATACTTTTACATATACTATCTCATTTGAGCCTGGGTGGTACAAATGGTTTGCCATCGAACCCACTCAGAGGCTCCATGGAAGAAAGGCATGAAGAACTCCTTCCATAAAGATCACAGCCAATGTGGGGACCATGGTCTCTGGGAACATCTACCTCAATTGGCATGACACAGTTTATAAAGACAATGTTCTACATTCTAACTTGGTGAGTAGCGTCTGGGGTCTTAAAAGCCTGTGAGCAGCCATCTAAGATATTCCACTGGTCTCACCCCTTCCGGACGAAGGGAGGATGAAGGAAACAGGATACAAGGAAAAGATTAGTCCAAAGGACTAATGCACCACAGCTACCACGGCCTCTACCAGACTGAGTCCAGTTCAGCTAGATGGTGCCCGGCTACCACCACAGACTGCTCTGACTGGGATCACAATAGAGGATCCTGGACAGAGCTGGAAAAGGATGTAGAACAAAATTCTAACTCACAAAAAAAAGACCAGATTTACTAGCCTGACAGACTGGAGAAACGCCGAGAGTATGGCCCTCAGACACCCTTTTAACTCAGTGGTGAAGTCACTCCTGAGGTTCACTGTTCAGCCGGGTACTGGACAGCCTCATAAAACAAAATGGGACTAATGAGGCACAGCAGTCCAGAGACAAGGACTAGTAGGCGATGGGACAAGAAAGATGGTGATAGGGAACCCAAGGTTGAGAAGGGACAGTGTTGACATGTTGTGGGGTTGTTAACCATTGTCATAGGGTAATATGTGTACTAACTGTTTAATGAGAAACTATTTGTTCTGCAAACCTTCATCTAAGGTAAAAAA
>NW_004444291.1:592578-631629 GCF_000243295.1 Trichechus manatus latirostris | reverse complement strand
AAACCTTCATCTAAAGTACTATATATATATATGTATATATATATGTGTATATATAAAGATTACTCTGTAACACGTGGTGTTGCCATGAGTCAAAATTTACTGGACAGCAATGGGTTTGGTTTTTTGGTTTACTGTCATTCATTCTTTAAGATACAGACAATTATTTGTATTTTCAAAAAAGGTGCCTGAGATTCATAAAGGATGAGTACTTTGCATCCCCTGCATTGGTTGTATATTTGGAGATCCTAATGCTATAGGATTATAACAAAATGCTATAGTAGGAGTCCTGGTGGCACAATGGTTAAGCACTTGGCTTCTAACCAAAAGGTCGATGTTCAAACCCACCAGCACTCTGTGGGAAAAAAGATATGGCAATCTGCTTCCAAAAAGATTTATAGCCTTGGAAACTCTGTGAGGCAGTTCTACTCTGTCCAATAGTGTGGCTATGAGTTGGAATCAACTTGACAGCAATGTGTTTGGTTTTGATTTGGAATGCTATGATAGATAGCTGAGATTTGTCACCAAATAACTTAGATGCTTGGGACAATAAGTACAATGTTTGGCCTTCCCCAGTAAATGCCTAGGAAGAGAAGGAAGGATGGTGGGCGCTTACATTCATTAAGTACCTATGATTTGGATGGTGTCACGTGCATTATATCTCATTTAATACTACAGTCTCTGCAAAATACTTCCTTATGTTTAAGATAGGACCAGTAATAAGACTTAAAAGCGTACTGTGCATCTCTTCGGGGAGAAAGATGAGCAAGTATAAAACAGACCCTACCCTCAGAAGTCTGGCTTCTAGGCAGAGGCCAAATCCAAAGACTAAAAGGTAAAGGGGACAGAGCACTCAGTTATCAGAACTGGAACAATCACGGCCTGATTATCCACATGAGCTCCTCTATTTTAAGCAACAAAGATTTGGTTTAAGTGACATCCTAAAGTCTGAGGCCAGATGTTTCCAAACGTCAGAAATGTAGATCTATAGAGACCAGATCCAGGCAGGACCTGACAATGATGACTATTATTGAAAAATAAAGATACTACCTTTTAAGATGATTAGCATTCTACTACGCTCACCTCTCTGCTTTCACTTAAGATGAAGTTTGAATGTATTAAATTTGCATAATTCATAATTCTCAACTTATGTATTTTTCTTGACAGCTAGCTAACTAAAGATTGTAAGGGGGACTAAAGTTCTGCCATGTCTGAATGTGTGTTGACTAAAAGATATTCACATCGTTGAAAAGTCACAATGTTTTTACAAATTATATATTTATGAGTTACAACATTTGTCTGTTCATATGTTGTAACATTTATACATTAAAGATAATTTGTGCTGCTTTTCATGAGAGTGCAGTGAACACAGGATGGGTGTTTCTCCATGAATGGAAGCTTAATAGGCCTTTTTTTCTCTGTTTCTGGGCAGGAGACTCAATCTTTACCTGATTTCAGTATAAACTCGCAGCCTTACTCAAAGAAACTACCTTCTTCAGGTTGGTCCTATGCCAACACCACCCACCACTTGATCCTGCTCCTTATACCAACACCACCTATCACGTGCTCCCACAAGAAAGCCAGATGCTCCAGCAGGTCTCTGACTTCCGTGTGACCTTTGATAATTTCCAGAGTTCAGTTACTTGAGACCACAACTCTCCAGGATATGATTCTTATTAGAGACTGAACTAGAAAATTTACTGAGTTAGAGGCGCTGAGATCCAGTGCTGCATTGTTTGCACACAAAAGGCCACAGAAAAAGTTTTACAGATGCCTTAAGAAATATGAAATGGGATTAACTTGATAAACGGCAAGATGAAGTAATTAAGGCAAGAATAGTAGAAGATAAACAGAGCTTAAATAGTGGTGATAGAAGTGAAATGGCTCACCTCATCTGCCTCGCCACCTCTGCAACTTTTCTCCTCAATCTCTTGCCATAGTTCTGCCAAGGGTGCTTCTACAGTTCCCCTGTTCTGTGCTGCATCTCCTATCCTCTGAAGTCTAACACAAGGGTTGACTCTCTCATAGATAATAGTCTTTGATGAGTCCTTCTTTGTTCCTCAGAACTAAGGAGCTGTGTTACTCTCATGTTGCTGGTATAAACGGCATTTGTGTTCATGTTTTATCTCCTTTACTGGAGCGAACATCTGTTCCTCTGCCTTCAGGATCTCATATTGAGGGGCCTCTGTCAGCAGAGCACTCTTGGAAGAGTGACTTAGATGATTGGCGAATTTGGGATAAAACCGAAGCTAGGCCAGCCTAACTACAGGAAGCACATGTTGTAATCTGTTCTTCCAAGCATTCAGTTTTACAGAAGTGGGCCCTTCCACTCTTCTAGAGTTGCCTGTGCAAGTGATTATCATGTGACACTTGAACTTTGTTGGTTCATCAACCATAGGTGAGTGGCTGTTTTATATAGACTGAGCTGCAGGCACCAGGCCATAGTAACATATGCAGAGATCTGCCATGTGGGCCTCAGGTAGAGGCTGCTGCAGTCTGACCTTGAACTCCACAAGCACAGCTTTGCCTCCTGTTGAGTTGCAATGTTTTGATGGGGTGAAACTTCCTAAGGTATCAATGGATGAGTAATATTCATTTTATTGTTTTCCAGACAGATCTGTTGTGCAGGTGGGTTTTACAGAGCATTAGTGAGGTTCTAGCTTTAAATGTTTAAACCACATGTAGATAGACCATACAGGATTTGTCCCCAGTCCCTAATTCTATTCTGCATCAGGGATCAGAAGAGAACAATCGAGCAACTAACCTCGAGTTCATGAAACATGTCCATAGGCTCAACAGCCACCCCACCATTTGGTCTCAAGCTGCCTTTAGACTTTAGACCCAAATTAGGTTGCACCCAGGGAAGAGTCGTAGATTTTTCAATTATCAAATAAAAAGATACAGGATCTTTATGATAAAGAAAATTTATGCCAACTTCTTGGATTACTTCAATCTTCCTATTACAATAGGAACAACTGATGAATGAAAATTAAATAAAGACAGACATATTGATTAAGCAGAAGCAAGAGAGAGATTTGCTTAAGAGGACAGTTGAGATGTTCATAGACAGGCAGATAAGGCAGAAATCAGAACTCAAAAGTCAGAATAGATGGACATAAAGTGGAAGAGGGTCTAACTGCTCCTAAAGTATTAGAAACAGGGGACATGTTTTAGTTTAGTGGTTCTCAAATGCTACTGATATTAGAATTTCTGGGGGACTGCACCCCAGACCAAATATATCAGATTCTCTGGGAAAAGGAACTGGCATCAATGTTTTTAAAGCTTCCCAGGTGGTGTCAACATACAGACAAGCTTCAGAAGCAATGTTTAAACAGTGGGCTGTTTAATTGTTTTCATCCCACAAGATAGAATCTAGATAATTATGTTAGAAAAAATGATTTTTTATAATATATTCTCCTATGAGAAGACAAGAGATTTATCTAATCGGTAAAGTTGAAATAATCAACAGAATATGCATAGCTTCCCTCTTGGGAATTAACACTTTCCTGGAAGCATAGTCTGAAGGCTGCTCCTCTATGCTTATGGTTTACATAAGTGAGGAGTGGAGAACTGACTTGGAAGGCACATCTGTCTGATCCTAGGTACCTTATTAAGAATCCCATTATTGCCACACATGTAAGCCACACTTTTCAACAACTCTACTTATACCAAAGCTGGTAGTTCAATCATATCTTTCTGTTAACTTTGTCTTTCTCAATTGTTTTAGAGACTGGTTGGGGAAATATTCTCTTGAATATTTACCTCCCACCAACCCGACATTCTCTAGTCTTTACTGGATTGTAATTTCCTCAACGACAGAGACCCTCATACTTGTATTAGCAACAGTTCTAGCACATTGCCTTGCACATTATAGTTCCTCTATAAATATCTGCAAAATGAGGATGAATGTTGGTCATGTGATCTTTCCCTGACTTAAGGGTGTCTTTGTACATTAATGATTGACTTCACTGTGTCACATCTGACTAAGGGTGGAGCTTTTGGAGGAAAGAGAAAAGGAACTCAGCATTCTGCCCTAGCTGGGGCTGGTTTCTCCTTGGGCTTATGCTCAGAAAGCACCAGCTCTCTTGAAAAGCTAGGGTCAGGTGGAATCTAGGGCCATCGGGCCTTGGCACTGGGCCTGACTACCACCCCAGTTCACCATCAATGAAATCAGAGGAATTTGGGGCAAAAGATATGGCAGAATTCCTAGCCAAGTATAAAAAGTTTACATCCAAAAGGTGGCCTATGAATAATTTCTCCTCAGTCAGACATTTAACATATTTGATATCCCCAAATGAGACATCTCCCTATAGGTACTTATTTCCCTACTTAGAGCTGCTTTATATCTTAGCATTTTTATATCCAGCCCCCACCCACACCCAGATCCCATAATAATACATATAGAGTTACAGCCACAGATTCACTTTCTAGAATTTCAATGACTTAAAGTTGTTATAACAGGGGTCAAGGGATCATAGTAGTAATGAAATGAAGAATCCATGAATAGTATCTCAGGGCCCTTCTTAACCTCATTTTTAAAAGAAATGGATGTTTGAGGTAAGTGTAGAGAAAGAACAGAGATTTTTATAAGCAGGTTTCTTGAAATCCAATGTGTAATTAAGTAGTTCAAAACAATCCTATAAATCATTTTTCCAGGCATTGGATAAGAACATTAAAAAACCAAAACCAAACCCGAACCCATTGCCGTCAAGTCAATTCTGACTCATAGCGACCCCATAGGACAGAGTAGAACTGCCCCATAGGGTTTCCAAGGAGTGGCTGGTAGATTCGAACTGCTGACCTTTTGGTTAGCAGCCAAAATTCTTAACCACTGCACCAATTCTGACTCTCCCAAGAAGGGGCCAATCTCTCTACATTTTACTCTGCCTAGAATACCTTCATTATGCAATACTCATCCCTGAATGAAATGGAAACATTATCCCAAGGGATATATGCCCAGATTATTTCTTCTTGTTACATATACTTTATTATTCTCCATTCTAAATCCCAAATGCTTTCCTTTTTACACATTCGTTGGATCACCCTGAATTTCAAAAGATATTTAGAAAAAAAGAAAAAACCTCATTCTATTTCTCATATATGCAGATGAAGTTCACTGTGGCTTTTTTAGAATTCCAGTTTAACTCATGTTTCAGTCACAAAACCCTTGCTATTCTGCTTTAGCCTGGGCTCGGAGTCATCAGCCTAGAGCTGCCACTTCCTTTGGTATTCAGCACACAGATTACTTTCATTTAATGATAAATTTTATTCCTGAATTTTAACGGGGCCCATTCCAACTTTTAATTGCTTTGAAAAATGAGATATTTTTGGAGGAATCTACACATAGTTGGCACAATCATAAATATTTTAAAAGGAAAAATCTCATGCTGGAGGACCATGAAAGTCTCATCAGTTAAAGCAAATAGGAAAGAGTAGTTATAGGATTAAATCTGCATTATTACATATCAGATTGGGGCAATTAATATGTTAAACTCTAGTTGACATCGAAGACAAAAGATGTGTTAAACTTGTCTCTTAAATTATTAATTGACTAAAATGATTTAATTACAAATTCTCTATTTTCTCTTACTGAAGAAACATACTTCCTGTATGTCACACTGTTCTCATTTGGCCACTAAATTTTGAAATTTCTCCCCACTGATACTGAATAACAATAGATTCTGCAAATGGGTTCATTCCATTACAATCAGGATCCATAAAGTACTATGCAGTTGTCATACACCACCTTGGACTATAAAACAAAAAGTCAAGGAAAATGTGACTTGTTATGAGAACTAAATGATGAACTTCACTGAACAATCATTTTAAAGTAATGATATCATAATTTTGGTTAAATCAATGTTCAGTATTAACATTATTAATGATTATATAACATGTTCACTATTGTGCCAAGTAATAATTTCTAATTATTTTGCTCTCCTATACAACATTGGGGCCCTGGTGGTGCAGTGGTTAAGCGTATGACTGCTAACCAAAAGGTTGGCAGCTCAAATCCAACAGCAGCTCCTTGGAAGCCCTATGGGGCAGTTCTACTCTGTCTTACAGGGTTGCTATGAGTCAGAACCAACTTGCTGGCAACAGGTTTATACAGCACTGGTTTTACTTGCAGTCAATAGTTTTTCTTTTTTTTTTAATTTACATGGATTTCTATGTACCTATAGTCTCTCAATCTTGCTTACTACATGGCCAGAACCATCAAATAATCCCTGGATTCCTCCCGCCTACAACGTCTCATCCTTCTAGTCCAATAGAGTTGAGTTGTTTCCTAGTCCTGCTGCACAGCTGTCATCTGGGGATCTTGATTTTCTGCTCTCTTGTCTTAGAATCCTATTGTCTGGATCCAGTTTTTTGTTTTTTTTTAAATCTCAGCATTTTTCTTCTCTCTAGTTTTGGTAGGAATATATCTGGCAGTGGTTTTCTGAGACAGAGTGCATAGGAGGTAATATTCTGAGATATTGCCTGTCTGAAAATATTTTTATTCCATCCTCATTCTTGATTAATAGTTTATCTGGGTAGAAAATTCACTTTTGTTGAAATTTGGAAGGCTTCTAGCTTCTTACAGTGCTAGTGAGAAGACCAGTGTATTTCTGATTACTCCAGACTTTATACATGTGCTTCTTTTGTCTTGAAACTTCCGTATATTTTCTTTTAATTCATGGTATTCTGAAATGTCAAGCTAATGTGGTTTGCAGACCTTTTTCATTCTATGATCATGGCACTTGTGGGCCTTTTCAATTACAAAGCAGCTGGAGCAATACTGTTGAGAATGCTTTTAAAATAATTTCTTCTGCATATTGCCTCATCTGTCTAGAAGTCATAGTTAGTTGAATGTTGGTTTTCTTGGACACAACCTCCAATTATCCAATTTTCTATCACCAATCATTCATCATTTTGTCTTTTGGTTCTACTTTCTTAATGATTCCCTAAATGTTATTTTCCAAACCTTTTACTGAAGTTTTCAGTTTGGGAAAATCATTTTCAATTTTCAAGAGCACTTTCTTTTTCTTTGATTGATCATTTTTGTGGCACTGTATTTTTTATTTAAAAAAAAGAGTATCTTATGTTATCTCACTAAGGATAATAATAAAAGAGTTTTCTTTTTTAAAGTTTTTTTTTTTTCCTGCTTCCTTCTGTTTCCCCTGAATTCTCATTTTAGTCCATTTTTTAAGTCTCTTCTATGTGAAAGGCCTTTCTTAAGTGCCTGGTAGTATTGGCTTTATGATCTCATTTAAGAGTAAGGCTTTAAATATTTGGAGGGAGGGGTTTCATTGAAAAAAGTGGTTAGGGGATGAACTACTTTTTTGTTAACACCTTAAACATCAGTATCTAGAGAGTTTTCCTCTGGGACTCTTCTTTTTCTCCTACATGGACTTATGGGCCCACAGCTGGAACTTCTGGGGCAAAGTATACGAATGGTGGCTGACAGGTGATGGGAGTTCAAGTCTAATATTCTGTATGCAGACATTAGTTAGTCTCTGCCTCTCAACCAACCTCTGCTATCCCTCAATCCCTGAGCTCAAGGTTTTGTGACTTTAATTTCTTTAATCCTTCAGTCCCGTTGAGGCAGGGGTGAGTATCTGGGGCGGGAGGTCTGGGTAGAGAAGAGGAAGGTAATGTGGCTGCCCAAAGTGCAGGTTGGAAACCAGGAAGAAGGTATAATTACACAGACTTTGAGCCAATCCCTCAGTGCCAGATTCATGTCTTACCCCACATTTTTTCTTATCTGGCTTCTGCAAATCCTACGTCTTCTTCTCAGGTTTGCAGAGTGAACAGGCTGGCTTCTCCAAGCCATCCTTGCAGCACCTAAGTCGGTAACTTCTCTGCTCTAAATCAGTTCCCATTGCTCTATCTGATCTCATCCCCAAAACTGGTGATATCTCCTATTGTACTATCATCAGCCTCATATTAATCATTCACTTTCAGTGATATTTTGGAAGAGAAAGGAGATAAAACATGTGTTCTATCAATGATGTTTAAACTGGAATCCAAAATTCTCATCTCAGGGACGTGTTTGGACTAGATTCATATTCTCATCAACATGAGAAAGCATTTATTTAGAGATCTGAAGTTTTTAACACATTTACAGCCTATTTTTTGTTTGTTGGTCTGGGTTGGGTTTTTTGGCATGCTGTAGTTACTAGGTGACTAAGGGAGTAAACTATTATTGTGCGCAGAAATTGCTCTCATCAGATGATTTCCTTGTATGTTGTGTTCAGAAAATGTATTCCAATCAGATCTCAGAGGCAGAATATATTAGGGTTGACAGGATTTTTCCAAATAGCATTTCCTTGGTTTCCAAATTGACCCCATCTTGTGACTGTCCAGCAGAACACGGAGGCATGGTTTTGGTAACATACTGAGGGATGGAGAAGGAGGAAATTGGTGAGATAAAGTTAGGACTATAGTAATTTATCTTATCATATGGTTGCATGCTCATGCTAGAATAAAGATGGGAAAGGAAAATATCAAAATAACACGCATAATGATCAATATTTCCAGATTTTTCACGTAAGACATATCGACTGTAATATTTTCCCAACCTGACTTCCGTACATGATTTGAATCCTTTACGTGGAGTAATATTCTGTCTACTATATTTCACAAGCTAGCAACAGGGGCTTCAGGTATGACTCATAACTGATACAAATTCAGTCTTCTCCATCAGAGACTGAGCTTTGGAGTCTGGCATCTCTTCCACCTTTTCCTCAGGCTGTACACTAGGAGAGCAGACTGTAATATGGCTACCTGGAACTCATTTACAGATACACCAAGCACCCGAAAGACAAATTTCAGACTCACCCAATAGTGGCACTGAGGCTCCCAACACATTGTCTTGCTCAGTCAGCACAGATCAAGAAAGGATGAGCCTGAAGGTGGAAGGAAGGGCAATATGATCCATTCAGGAAGCCAACAAGGAGATGGAAGCCAGGACTAGTGTGAATGATTCCTACCAAAATTGATCCTGATGGTCAAAGGCCATGGGAATGCCAAACCAGGTGGAGAAAGCTTAGGTTTGAATTCTGAGGAGACCAAGTTCTGTTCCCTGAAGTGGGAATGAGGAAAGATCCAGAACCCAGATGTGCAGACCACACTAGAAACAGGATCAGAGCTAGAAGAGGTAGGAATGAATGTTGTTATGGATTGAAACGTGTCCCCCAAAATGTGTGTCAACTTGGCTGGGCCATAATTCTCAGTATTGTGTGGTTGTCCATTATTTTGTGATCTGATGTGATTATCCTATGCGTTATATATCCGAACCTCTATAATGTTAATGAGGCAGGATTAGGCAGCAGTTATGTTAATGAGGCAGGATTCAATCTACAGGATTAGGTTGTATCTTGAGTCAGTCTCATTTGAGATATAAAACAGAGAATTGAGCAGAGAGGAGAGGGATCTCCTACCATCAAGAAAGCAGAGCCAGGAGCAGAGCATGTCCTTTGGACCCAGGGTCCCTGCACTAAGAAGCACTTAGACCAAAGGAAGATTGATGGCAAGGACCTTCTCCCAGAGCTGACCGAGAGAGAAAGCCTTCCCCTGGAGATGGCACCCTGAATTCAGACTCTAGCCTCCTAAACTGTGAGAGAACAAATTTCTCTTTGTTAAAGCCATCCACTTGTGGTATTTCTGTTATAGCAGCACTAGATAACTAAGACAAGTGTGAAGTGGGATTTCCACTTGAATATATCACAAGCAAACTCCATGGTGCCCTGATTTAAAGAGGAAGAGCAGGTTGACGGGTGGGAGATGTCAGTGACAGCTACAGACAGAATCTATGGAAGGCCAGGACTGACAGGGAGCAAGGTCTTCAAATTCTACGGCACTAGGATGCAGAACAGGTCCTTGGGAATGAGAAGGAGATCAGAAAACCATGCAAAAGTGAGAGAGATGATCAGTTGTCCAATAGGTCCTCCCTTCTTAAATAGTAACAGAACATCCCAATTTTAGTTGGGCACATAGCCACCAAAAATAAAGACTATATGTTCCAGTCTCTCTTTCAGGTAGATATGGTTATTATATGAGCAGAACAGTGGTGCAGCAGCTTCCAGAAAACTTCCTTAAAAGACAACTGGTGCAAAGCCTTTGTCCCTTTTCTTCTTTGTCCTTTCCTCTTTCTTGCTGGCTGGAATGCAGATGTAATGGCTGTAACTGGGGCAGCTATCTTGGACTATGAAAGAACCTTAATAAAAAAACTACACAGCGGAGCAAAAAGATAGAAGTAGCCTGGATCCCTGACTACATTGTGAAGCAAAGCCACCATACTAGCCCTAAAGTGCCTATTTCCGGACTTTGATATGATGAAGAAATACACTTCTGTTTTATTAAACCACTTCCATTTAGATCTCTGTTGTTTGAAATTGAATCTAACCCTAATTAATTCAACAAGGGTAGGGATAAGAAGGCTGAAGGAGAAGTAGAATATCGAATAAGAAAAGGATCAGGAGGAGCATCAAAATCCATTGTGGTCCGGTCATACAATGTCACATTTATTTCTTATAATACCACTACCAGATAGAGATTAATGGCCTTACTGAGGAAAGAGAAATTTACAGACATCAATAAGTAAGTGGTGGAACCAGAATTTAAACTTTGTTCTATCAAATTCCAAACCTTGTGTGCTTTCCACTTCACTGTGTTTCCCACATTACAGATGTTTGCGATCTGATGTGCATTAATGAAAAGACCTCTGTCCTAGAAGTAAAAAGATTTTATGCCCAAGACAGTACCCTACCACTCCTATCGTTCTCATTTTGGGTGACTCAATGAGAAAAAATAAAGAGGCCTCGACATCTGTCAGGGGGAGGCTGGCCTGGCACTCACAGCTAAGTGGTTCTCTTGTTGAACATAAACAATGTCACAGAGCACCCACATCAGAAAAGATCACTCTGTGACTGTGATGGAGCAAGACCAAAACAAGACCACTTTGCAATCATGTTTGATTCCAGGGAAAAAAAATAAAAAATACATTGTGCAAACCACAGAAATGACCACACATCTTCTTCTCCCAGATGCATGAATGCCTGATGCTTCTTTACCAGTTAACTATAGCTTTAGCCCCACTCTGTTCCTCCTGCCACCAAGATAAGAACTATTGATTCCCAGTCAGAATTACTCCGATTTCCTGACAGTACCCAGTCCATAGCAAACCCCCAACTCCTTGAGCCCTCCCTCAAATCACCTACCATAAAACCAAATTTTATAACATCCTTGTATTGAGATGCCCCACACTTATCATGAGGTCAGTCTCCCTTGTTGCATCAGGTAACAAACTCAACTTTTTGTGACTATAGGTGACCCTGGTGGTCTTTGGCTAGTGGGCATTAATGTTAGTAAGTCATGCAGTTCTCCGGAATTTGTAGAGTTTACCCAGCTACAAAAAGGGGAAATTTCTATAATGTTGTTGTGTTTACTTGCTATTGAGTCAGCTCTGACTCATGGCAAGCTTATGTATAACAGAATGAAATGTTGTTGTGCAATCTTCATAACTGTTGGTATGTTTAAGTCCATTGTCGTTGCTATTGTGTCCAGTCATATTTTGAATGCTCTCTAACCTAGCAGGGTTCATCTACCAGCACTATAGGGGACAATATTCTGTTGTGATCCATAAGTTTTTCATTGACTAATTTTCCAAAGTAGATTGCTGGGACTTTCTTCCTAGTCTGCATTAGTCTAGAAGCTCCACTGGAACCTGTCCACCATGGGTGACCCTGCTGGTATTTGAAATACTAGTGGCATAGCTTCCAGCATCACAGCAACATACAAGCCACCATAGTACAGCAAACTGACAGATGGGTGGTAGTTTACCATCTACAAAAAAATTGACAGTTTTTGTAGAACCATCTACCGTCCACCCATCCACAAAAAGAGGAAAATGGTATAATAGTATTTGTCTAACACTCTCCAAGGGCCTTTCCAGGTTTATCATGCCACAGCCATAAGAATTTGCTATTTCCCCCCTTTCCTCTGATTTTGTATGATGTTCTCCAAATTCCTGAGAAACTACAAAAAAAAATGGTTGTTTCTATTTTTCACAAGAGAAGACGTACAATTAGCACAAGTACTGAGCTAGAAGGCAATTCTCCAGTGGTCTCAGTTAGGAAGCATGATTAAGAACAATGCTCTTATGTAATCCAAACAAAACCTGGAAGTCAGAAGTACCCGAAACCCAGATTCACGCTGTAAATAATCCTGTATGCAGGCTTATAATGTTTTCCTTCCTCTGGGGTTTTAACCATTTTACAGAGATCGAAGCAAGGAAGTCAATTGTTTGGCATGACACTTTATAAATTAAATGTGGTTAAAAGTAGCTTAGTAATTAAGCTTCATTCATGCAGATATAATGATGAAGTCAGTAAATAACATGCGATTTAATTATGTTTCTGATATGCATGATATGGAAGTTATGCATCATAATAACTACTTTGTTTAGAAACCTTTTTTTATCTTTTGTTGAACTATGGCTGAATAGATCATTTGGATTTAGTAAGTTTTGATTAGAGAATAAAGATTCCTCTCCCTATAATTTGGAGAAATTAATTTAAATTTCAATGAAGAAAGATAGGAGAGAAAATGATGCTAGTAAAGGGAAGAGGTCCATATAGAATAATCAAAGTCAAATTGACTGCTCCACCAAAGAACATGAACAAGGAAAGAGCAGCAACGTTATCAAAAGGAAACACCTGTAGGAAAAGCAACCTTTAGGGAAGCAGCTCTTTCTAATGTTGAAAGGGCTACGAATTAAGATGACTGCTTGAATTGTGGAAGTGAAGAAATTCCTTTGGAAATTTGCTAAAGAGGCTGGGAAGGAATCTTGGTAAAACAGTGGTGATGGAACCATTAAGGAATGTCTAAACCAAAAACCAAACCTGTTGCCGTCGAGTCGATTCTGACTCATAGAGACCCTATAGGACAGAGTAGAACTGCCCCATAGGGTTTCCAAGGCTGTAAATCTTCAGAAGCAGACTGCCACATCTTTCTCTTGTGGAGTGACTGATGGACCTTTTGGTTAGTAGTCAAGCACTTAAACACCGTGCCACAAGGGCTTCTAAGGTGTATCTAGGAAGTATATACTTCCTCGTATCAGAGAATCTTTTAAGTGAAAAGTTCAATCATCCTGCAAAATGCATTTGCTTCCGGTGATTTGTAGAGTGGCTGCCTTTATTTTATTAAATTAAAATATATTTTTCTTAAACAGTTTTAAAAACAGCTGTGTTATGTGGGCAGCAGTGGAGAGGTATATCAGACCTGCATAATAATCCTGGCTGTACCCACCACTACACAAATCACTTCCTCTTCCTTGTCCTCAGTAAATTGAGGGCAAAGACAAGGTGACTACTGAGATCTCTCCCAACTCTAAAATTCTAGTGTTCTAAGTTCAAGAAAGGGTCATACTGCGTAACAGAACTTGTTTACATGAGGGTCTGTTGACATTGATGTTGTTGTTGTTGTAGTCATTCTGACTCATAGCAACTCTATGTATAAAAGAACGAAATGTTACCTGGTCCTTCCCCATCTTCACAATCATTACTATATTGCTATTAATATTTATTGTAATTATTTATTTTTAGGCTGGCTCTTTTAAAAAGAAGCCATTTCAGTGTTTACACTTCTGGTAATAGCAGATTAGGTGAATGGGACTAACTCTCCCAAGTAGAAAACTTAGAAAATCTAGAATGTATTTGAAGACATCACAGAGCAAACGAGGTATTGAAGAATCGTCAGAGCAAGATCCAGAAGATGGGAATCTTGGATGTGAGTGTGGCTTGGGAACATAGAAATATTGATTTGATTCCTGTTGCTACTTCTACTTTGTAACAATGAGAATCCATTTTTAAGCCAGCAGAACTCAGTAGTGGCTGGGTATCACCTGTACTACGATTATGTCATTTCAAAAATTAGAGTTACTTTCTACTGAAATCTCTCCTGGAATCTTAAGGAAAATTGTTCAGTTTCAATAATGGCGAATTCTGGCAAAAGTCATTTGGAGGCACATCTAGTGAAATTTAAGCAGTGACTAAGCTGGGAAATAACATTCATATTAAAACAAAATTGCCTATGAAGCCTATGAGCCTGGGTGCAAATTGGCTGTCCTGTATATTCAAAAACAAAGAGTACATTTAGAGTTGGCTGTTCTATATTCACATCCATCATTTCATTTGCTTCTCAGAACAGAACTCCACATCCTCTACCCCTACATAGCCACCAGCTAGGGGACAGACAGCCCCTAAATTCATACACACGTGCAGGAGAGAAAGCAAGGAGAGTCCTTGAATCCCAACTCCTTTCCATTAAAAAAGACACACCAAATTAGACCAGTCTCACCTTCCTCTGCTTAAAAAAACAAATAATAATAATTGAAAATTGACTTCTTACTTCTAAATAATGAAGTGAAGGATCTTGATATCCTA
This sequence comes from Trichechus manatus latirostris, assembly GCF_000243295.1. Taxonomy (NCBI): domain Eukaryota; kingdom Metazoa; phylum Chordata; class Mammalia; order Sirenia; family Trichechidae; genus Trichechus; species Trichechus manatus. Next base: position 617,206 of record NW_004444291.1, on the reverse strand, counting down.
CTTATTTTAGGATATTGATGCTCTAGAGCATGTTTCCATATTGGGTACCAGAACTAAAAATTGCACAATGAGCATACTTCTTCCTATTCCTGTAATCTATGCCATGTGCCCTGCCGTAACTCTGCCTCTGGGAAGAAAACTTTTGCTAAACAAGTGTCATTGAGGTATTATGTAGCCATGTAAAGTGTCTAACACTTGTCACCTGAAAATTATTCCCACAGCCACAGACCTAGTACAGGACTTCATCATCGTCTAGCTGAATTATTACAATAGTTTCCTACCTCATCTCATCAACTCCAGTTTCTCACCATGCACTGGATCTGCCATTCCCTTCAAAAATAGGTCTGATCATGTCACTTCACTAGAATAGCTGGCAGTTAACTGGGACATCTATCCCTCCCCTTCCCTGCCTGTCCTGTTCATTGGCTCCAGGTCTCCTCACATGAGAAAGCAAGAGTAGACCAGGGAAGTAATTTATCACTCCCTCCTACTAATCTCTTCAGTTTGTAGAATGCAGTTAGAATACAGTACTAGATGGCAGAATACTCAGACGCTTCCTGTGGTCCCTCTTACAACAAAGACCCAAACAAACAATTGAATGGATCATATATGGCAGTCTAGGAGCCCTGATCATCAAAGACAAAACTGAGGAGTCGGACTGAGTGGCAGGGGGAAGGAGACACAGTTCAGAAGCAGTGAAGAAGCGCAAGTCATGAGGTAGCCGGCACCCTGTGGCCTGGGTCAGCTGGCGCACACAAGCTGAGGTGAGCCGTAGCACTCAGGATGGGGTTCACCATGTCAGGAGAGACTGGGTGGCAGAGAGTCTGCACAAGCCTCTGGAGCCAGGGGAGATCGGCTCTGGACCTGCGAAAATTAAGTGAAAGTGTCTAACCTACCACAAATAACCATGCACCCTTCGGGACTTTTACAGCAGAGAAGTGCCATTTTCCTCTCACCCACCCCGCTCCCTGCTCCACTCCAACACCAGTCCGGCAGTATTCAATAACTGCCATGCCCCCTAAGCCGGAACTAAGGGCTATCCGAGCCCAAACCAGTCTCGCAGCTTTAAAAAATCGCCATGACCCCTGTGGTGGTGAAGATTGTATGTCAACTTGGCTAGACCACCATTCTCAGTGTTTTAGCAGTTGTATAATGTTGTGATCACCCCCATGATGGAATCTGAGTGGTACTGGCGGAGGCGGGGCCTGCGGCAGCTCACAGCCCTCTCAGTTTCATCTCTCTGCCTTCTGCCGGTTACTTTCTGCCTGCTCGCCTTGCCAATGTTTTTGGCTTGTTCCAGACTCAGCAGCTGCCTCTTGTTGTTTCACCTCCGGTTCGTGGGACCTGAGCTAGCAGCTTACCTGTTGATCTTGGAATTCATCGAACCTCTCAGCCTGCAAGCAAGAGTTTGGTTCCCTGACCTGCCGACCTTGGGTTCACCAGCCCCTGCAGCTATATGAATCAGGAGAAACCTTGCGGTCTTGTCTGCTAATCTTGGAATTCACTGACCTTCACAGCGTGTAAGCAGGAGCCCCTCTCCAACCTGCCGACCTTGGGTTCACTGGCTACGTGAACTGGGAGAGGCCTCTACCCTGATCTGTGGACTTGGGATGTTTTAGCCTCTACAATTGTGTGAGCTATTTCCTTGGTATAAATCTCTCTCTATATATATATTTGTACGCTTTACTGGTTTTGCTTCTCTAGAGAACCCAGCCTAAGACAACCCCTAAGCCAGGAATTCAGGGCAGGCACTGCCCCTTTACCTAGGCACTGGCATAGGGGATCCATGGACTTGTAACACCCTTGACCCCTGCCTAGACCTGTGTGGGCCGATTCAACAGCATAGGCCTCCATTAGCATAGAACAACAGGGTATATACCTGAAGCCTATTTTCAACTGCAGCAGCCAAGGGGGAGTTGCAGATTCGTGACATTTGACACTGCGCTACCCATTAAGCAGGGTCCTCACCCACCCACATCCGCGGCCTGAGAACTGGCGGTATCACCCATTTCATCTAGCCACCCACGACAGAGGTCTGAGAATAAGTGGTGTCTCGTAAGTAGTGTCTCCCAGTCCTTACAGCCAACAGCATTGAGTGCCCAAAGTCCGGCTACAAAACCCACCAACCTACACACTCTAGGGGACAGGGACATGCCTTCCACCCAGGCACTCAGGGGCAGCCATCAGCTCCCTGCTGTGCTCAGCACATAGCCCCTACTGCCACCAGATATCTGTGCCTGCCCTGAACACGCTACGCAGCCCTGCCCCTCTAGGACTGTAGTTGAGAGTCTGCACCACACACTCGGTGAACATAAAGAAAAATGTACCCAAGTAATTATTGATAGAGAAGAATGAGGACGCTGGTGTGGATCAGGTGGTGGTCCGAGATGACTTCTCTGAAGAGATGACATTGCAGCAGAGATTTGAATGACATAGTAGAGAATAACCTATATAATGTTCATAGTCATCAAGACAAAAACCAATGCTAGCTCTTCGAAAACAGATGCTTATTAATTTGTTTATTTCCATATGAATTAATAGAGAAATGGGTTGTTAATCAGCTTTCTTTATCTTTCAACCAAAAGGCTGAGACATTTGTTTAGAAGATGAGAGTCAAATACTTAACGCCTTACTCATCCATTCCTCTTTCCTTTGATATTTTTTTAAAAGCTTGTGTAGCTCTAAAAGACAAAAACACCATTTTAATGAGCATTGCAATTAAGAGATGCAACCCTGAAAACTAACTCCTTTCAGCTGCTCTGATGTTGGCCTTTTCCGGATTCGAGGTCAATAAAGTTATGGTGTTTGTGTCTCCCAGGGGAAATCCCTGCATGTAAAATCATTTGAATCACTCTGGCTTCTCTGAAGCCTCCTAAGAAGCTAAATCTGCAGATCAGAGCAGGCTACTCCTTTTCAATTAACTCTCTTTCAGACTTGATCATTGTCCCTGTCTTCATTTATGTCCAATGGTGTTCCCTGTGGAGAGAGGCAGCTGGTTATTCTGAGCTAACTCGGATAAACCTTATTAAAATAACCGCCTCCCTTGTGCATATCCATCCCTCAACTTCAACTTGACAGGTCCCTGCCAGCCTAGTGCCCAGCAACATCTTTGGATCCCAAATGATAGGCCTGTCCCCCACTCCCTACTCCCACTCCCCACTGCACCAGTCAGCACTGGGACACTGCAAGGTACAGACTGCATGTGGAGATTTTGAGCCATTTGCTTCTTTGGAAGGTAAGTGACTTAATACTACTCAGGAAATGGTAACTGAACAAATATTATAGGTTCTAAGGAAATAGGTTTGAGATCATAGGATGGCCTTGCCTAAAAGTTATCTAGGGGTCATTTCAGGCATCTAGGCTGATACAATATCAGGACAATTTTTTTATAAGGCAATTTCATAGCAATTGTCATGGAGGGGGATAAGAGGTGTTGAGATCTGATAAACCATAGGTTCTACATGATCACCTATGTAGGCATGTAGAAGGTAACACTGTTAATGCTTTCTGTTCAATACAGAAAATGGCCCAAAATGAAAGAAAGGGGGCCCAGTCATGGGAGAGGAGGTCACAGTAGCTCCAAAAACCTTCCCAGATCCTCCCACCACTTCCCTCCTGGTTAGGCTACTCTCTAAGCCCTAGAATGTTTATGTGCCACCCTTTCTTGACTTCAGAAGTGACCCCCCCAGCCTCTAAATTCAAACTCATGCTGGGATTGAAAAGTGAATGGGGCTAATGTAAACTATGGACCTTAGTTAATAATAATATATCAGTATTGACTTATCAATTATAAAAATATACCATGCTAATGCAAGATGTTAGTAATAGGGGAAACTGTGGGAGGGGATATATGAGAACTCTCTGTGCTTTCTGCATAATTCTTCTGTAAACCTAAAACTGCTCTAAAAAAAATAAAGTCTATTTAAATAAAAAGTGACAACAATTGGTCTCTATTCACCTGGAGCAATAGAGGAAGAAGGAGATTCAGGAATAGGAGGAGATACGAAATGTGTGGCTAACTGCCTCCTTTGCCATGAGACCAGAACTGGATGGTGTCCAGCTACCACTACAGAACATTTTGATCAAGGATTTTATAGAGGAATCCTGATCAGAAGGGGGAAAATGCAGAACAGAATTTCAAATTCTAATGGACTCCAGACTTCCTGGAGCCACGAAGGTTGGATGAACCCCTGAAAATATTGCCCTGAGACAATCTTTAAACCTTAAACCAAAAATATCCCCTGAAGTCTTCTTAAAACCAAACAATAGTTTAGTTTAACTAGCAAAAAAATGTCTACCTCAAGCATCATTCTCTTTTAACAACTACCTACCAAAAAACACCAAACCCATTGCTATCAGGTCAATCCCAACTCATAGCAACCCTACAGGACAAAGTAGAACTGCCCCATAGGGTTTCCAAGGAGTGCCTGGTGGATTTGAACAGCCGACCTTTTGGTTAGCAGCCGTAGCTCTTAACCACTATGTCACCAGGGTTTCTAGGGGATCAAATTGGCAACAGCAAGTTGAAGATTAGATAGGAACATTAGCAGGCAATGAATTTATGTTACTGGAGGAGAAACAACTCAGAAGATGAGGGTGAGAATGGTTACACAACTTAAGAATGTAATCAATGTCATTAAATGGTACATGTAGAAGCTGTTGAATTGGTGTCTGTTTTGCAGTATATATTTTCAACAACAACAACAAAATAAATAATTTTTTTAAAAGAGTAAAAAAAAAAAATGGGGCCAAACAAACAGCCCCCTGGTGTGCTTTGTGTGAGGACTGTTCCTGAGAGCTATATTGGTCTCTACCAATGTGAGGCCTAAACTAGGTATGCTAAGACAGTGGGGCCTGTCATGGTCAATGAGGAGCTGGTGAACCCTGCATGATAATTATTTCTTATTTTCTTGTGGAGATTACCTGTGGAGCTGGATGGGGATTAATTACTTGTGGAGATGGATGGGATTTATTCTTTCTCAATATGTAGACTTAGCATAACTGGTCCTAAAGTAGATTGGTAGACCCCATGCAACAGGGCCATGCACCTATGGAAAAGGATGTCAAATCTTTGAAACATCATTGGAGGGCCAATAGGTCTAGGATTGCATAAAGCCCAAGTGGACAGAATCAAAACTAGGGACCCCAAGTCAAGTCAAACAATAGAGAATTTCAAAGAAGGAAAAAAGCACTGTGCTACTAGGTGAATCTTGGAATATTCAAAAGCTTATATACTGAGACCATGGGAGACAGAGTCCTGCCAGGGAACCTTGGATGAGGTAGCTTATTGCTAGAAGTGTGGGTATTACTACCCAAGCTGTAGTCATCAGCCAGTGTAGAGAATTTAAGACTTAGGAAGAGCTGCAGATTTCCTAAGATGGAGTGAGACATCTGAAAGTGAAGATGTAATCAGTAGGCCATGCCAACTGGCAAGATCTTGCCCTCTGGGGAATGGAATAATGGAGTATCCTACTTTTGGAACTTGAAAAGACTATGAAATTTGGTTACCAATTCATAGAATTTCCAATGTTTGTTCATTTCCTAATAAAATAAGGCCCCTTCTGTCAATTGTGGACAAAGAGTTTGTAGAGATCATTGGCTGTGGCGGGTTAGAGTGGTGGTGTCTCTTCCAACTTTCTCTTGATCTTCTCTAATCTAGCCTTAGTAACTGTTCTATAAAATAAACTTATTTTTGTCATTCTTTTTCTGACAATTGTCTAGTGAATACCCATTGCGGTAAATAGCAAGTCTAAACTCTTTAGCATGATTTATGAAGCCCTAAACAATTTCTCTCTCCAACTTCTTCTCTCACCACTCTCAATGATATAGCCAACCTGTGCATAAATGGCACATTTTTTCCTTGAATTAGCCAGGCTTTCTCACCTCAGATTATTACCTCTGCCTGGTTCCCCAACCCCTTCACTAAACTAACTTATCTCCTTCCTTCAAATTGTAGCTTAGATTTTGCTTTCTCCAGAAAGATTTCCTTCACCCTCAAATTAGATCATCAACTTCTCTGTGCTCCCATAGAATCTCATATGCCATAATGGCACTTATCATACCAGATTACCATTTCTTATTTATGTATAATGCCTCAGCAGTCTGTAAACTTCTTATGAGCAGATACTGCATCTTGCTTATCTTTATGTTGCCACCACATAGTAGGATCTCTTGAATGAATGAATGAAAACAGTACTGTCACTAAAAAGTAGGAGACTTCCATTCAAGTCACCATCTCATTATTTACCCTTGATCTTAAGCAAACCATAAACTCCCTGTAGATGAGAATGCAGAAGTACAAATGCAATCTTCTGTCTTCACAAAGCCAGGTGGTTGGACTAGACCATCCCCTTATGGTTCCGTTGACTGTACAATCTATGTGCAATTTCTTGCTCCATGTGCCAAGAAATTGCAAGGCATGTTAGGTTGCTCTAAAACATGTACAAGACAAGCAAGCACCCCTGGGTACTCTGAAGAAGAGAAGAAATGTGAATAGTCTCCATAAACTCACAGATTCAAAAATTCTCTATTCTAATTGCTATTGGAAAGAGAGAATTAACTCAAAAGACCACTATAGAAACATGTATACTTAGCCAGATTTTGCCCCAGCTCTGCTAAGATTCAAGTGTTATTAAAAACTAGCCTTAATTAGGCAGAACTATACTCCTGGTTGGAGCCCTGGTGGTGCAGAGGTTAAGAGTTTGGCTGCTAATCAAAAGGTCAGTAGTTCAAATCCACCAGCAGCTCTTTGGAAACCAATGGAGCAGTTCTACTCTGTCCTATAGGGTCACCATGAGTCAGAATCAACTCATGGCAATGTGTTTTATACTTCCAGCTAACTGGAACTTACTTATTAATTTTTAGCATGGCTTCCAGTTTGCATTCTGGCTGTTAATTGGACCCCTTTCTTTAAGTTAGAAATGCCCACATGTGCAGAATTTGAGCATTTCCCAGTTCTAACCTCCATTTCATCTCTGTCATGTTCAGTCAAGGGCAGGCTCCTCTCTGTTCTAGCAGAGCCTCTGCCCTGTTTTAGCTGGCATGCAAATGTGGAGTGTGATCCGTCATGTTTTATTTAGTAGAGTCGCCAAGAGAAAGAGAAAAGGAAATTGTTGTGAATTAAACGTCCTTGTCTCTTCAGGCAAGAAGATAAAAGTTTGATTGATAGCTGAGATGGCTGGAAATGGAAGTATTAATGCAAAACAATGATTTTGTTATGTTTCTATTCTCTGGAGTGTTGCAAATGGCAGAGAAAATTTTATTCCAGGGACAGATTAAGAAAGGCTTTCTCCCTTGCCAGAACAAGCAAATTTGGTGAAATCAAGAAGCAGGAGGTGGAGAGCCAAGGAGTGGGGCCTAGAGATCTACATTCCAGTTGTAGCCCTGTTACTTTTTTTTTTTTTTTTTTGGTGTCCCTGGATAAGTCATCTACTATGCCAACCTCAAATTCCTTAGAATTCTAGTGTTTGGTTAGAGATGAGGTCTAAAGTCTCTTTCACTGATTATAATCCTGTACAATTCTTTCTCCTTCTGAATTAAACTAACTCTGAACATAGTCATCATTTGATTCCAAGTATATCAATCAGCCAATGATCCCTAGAAGCCTGTATGTGCAAATAAATTGTATGGCATGTCCAGCCAAGAAATAGGCTTTGAGTAGACTCCACTCTTTAGGGGATGCTACTGACCTGCTCGGCCCAGTAGAATCTTGAATTATCAGCAAGATTCCATCAAGTTCAGCCATTTCTCTTCAACAATATATGAAACTATTTTTCTATTACAAATTTTACAGTAACAAAAGAAAATAAAAGTTGGGAATAAGTCACCCCACATGATGGGTTAGACTTAACAATTTACCAACATTAATTTAAGCACAATTATGTACATAATGAACTGCATGTAATATTCAGTGTAGTTTTGGTGTTAGTTTCTACTTCCTCCTCACTAAAAAAAGATAAAAACAGAGAAAATCTTTAGTTGAGTATAGATAGTGGAAATAAATAGCTTTGTCCTGGTCTGGCCCAGATTCTCCTTTCTTCTCTTTCCTGAACCTGCCATTTTTCCTGATCCTATTAATCCCTGGGTTCGTAGTGTTCCATTACTCATGCAAATAGACCCAAGAGTTGACTCTTCAATGTGTCCAGGCTTCTGAAGTACTCCCAGAGAATTCTCAATATTTGGCTACAACTGCCCAAAATTTAGAGTTTAAGTTGAGTAACTTTATCTACTGTACTTCTTTCTCTTCCTCAAAAACTCATATTCAGACTTAGGCACTGCTAAAAAGTAAAGGTTTGATTTCCTCCAGTGTGAGTTTCTTCTGCAGAGCACCAAAATGGTTACCTCAGATATGGCTCCTGTCATTCTACCCTGTGGATCCTGCTCTGGTGTGTGTATGAGAGAGAGAGAGAGAGAGAGAGAATGAGACAGAGAGGGAGAAAAAACACAGGCAATAATCCTCTTTCTGAAAGCTATCAAGAGAAAACTGCCAAATTCTACAGCTCAAAACAGAGTGTATGAACTCAGTCTATTCCCAATTTTACTCACCGAGTCAGCTATGTAGAACTTGAATCCAGCATAAGGCTAGTTTTAAAATGGAATTTAGGCTGTGAGTACTGTGCTCCTTTAAAAAATCATCTATATGAGACCAAATGGTCAACATTTACTCAAAAGCAAAGACAAGAAGACAAGGGGGCAGGGAAGCTAGATTACTGGAAATGGAACCAGAATGGAAATAATGAGAAAGTTGACACACTGTGAAAAAAATGTAACCAATGTCACTGAATAAATTGTGTAGAAATTGTTAAATGGGAACTAATTGCTGTGTAAACTTTCACTGAAAACACAACAAAATATTTTTTAATTAAAAAAAATGTAATTTAGGTATTGGTCTTCAAACAAAAGCCAGGCCATTTTTGGACATCATTCCAACAAAAATATGCTCTCTTAAAGTGGTCTTGTAATGATATCTTACTTTATACTGAAAAATATGAGATTCTTAAAACACTAGTACAGTTTGCATCTTGCAAAATCTGAAAAAATAATTCTGTTTGAAACACAAGAGAAGTTGAGTTTTGTATTGTTTTTCTTCAAAATGATTATTTCATAATTTAGATGCTGTAACATCCATATCTTAATGCTTGGTCCCTTCAGTGTACTGGGTTTTCTCTACTACTTTGATGCTTTTATTTTATTCAAAAGTGGTTTCTGGATACAAGAAGTCAAGCATAGCAAGCTGAATTATGGTGTTATGGATAAAACTGATTAAGTCCAATCTTTCCCCTTGGTGAAATGACTCAGATAATAAACAATGATCATTCTCTCAAGCCACTGGGGCATAGGCATGCACACAGTATGAGTTAGTTCCCTAGCAGAGTAAACTAACAAATGTAACTCAAACGAACTTAACTTGTGAGCTAATGATACTGAAACATGTGAGATTAGTTTAGGACAGTGGGCTTGGGCAGGATCCAAAGCAACACACTGCATCCTAACCACTAGGAAATTTAGGCCATTTGTCACAAGAAAGAGAGAGAGGAGAAAAGTCAGTAGATCAGCATGTACGCATCATTTCTAGTGAAAAAGCAACTCAAGGCACAACTCCTGGCAGAGCAGGACCATCAGATCTCTGCGTAAAAGGCAGCACTTCACGCCCACTCCCCACCTTCCCCAACCCCTTGTATTGTACAGAGTAAGATTAGGGTCTCTGATCCTTTTATACCTAAGAGCCACTTTTATGGTTTACCCCTACTTGTTGTTAGCTGCCGTCCAGTCAGCATCCAATTCATGGTGACCCCATGCACAATGCAATAAATGCTGCCTGGTCCTGCACCATCCATGATCAGTTGAGGATTGGACCCTTGTGATCCACAGGGTTTTCAATGGCTAATTTTTGGAAGTAGATGACCAGGCCTTTCTTCTTAATCCATGTTTGTCTGGAAATTTCACTGAAACCTGTTCAACATCATAACAACAGGGAATCCTCCACTGACAGACAGGTGGTTGCTGCACATGAGGTGTGTTGGCAGGCAATCAAACCTGGGTCTCCCACATGGAAGGTGAGAATTCTATCACTGAACTACCACTGCCCTCATTCCCCCTGCTTAAGACGCCAAGATTTAATCTCTCTATCAACCTGTGCATATTAAGTAATGATTGTTGTCACTTTGTATTAGTGCAAAACTGAAATAACTTGGAGGTCAAGCTTATGAACAGAGCTAAATAAAGAATAATACAATCCTATATAATGCCAGCTACAGTGCAGCCTTATCAAGAATGATAATAGTAGAATACTTCAGTGACAGATCAAACTACTTTTGAGAGCCCCTGAAAATTCACGGCTCCTCAGTTGAGAATTGTTGTAATAGGAAGTCGCTAAATATTTAGTTATTCATTCATTACTTTTTTATAACTGTCCCAAAGAGCCAAACTGTAAGTTTGAGAAGACATCATAGAATATTCTTGATCTGTCACAGAAGAGGGAATCTACGGGGTCAGTGCTCTGTGGCTGGATCTTGAAAACCACTCTAAAAAGTGCACTGCGAAGAAATATAATTGGTTTTCTGTGAGGGCTTCAGAATAAGAAGAAATGTTATAAGGTAAAAACACCATTGTTATCTTAGTTAAATTGAATACGTGTTTTCATTAAATAGAACACATTAGTATTATTAGATTTACAGTACTTCCAAAGGGTAGTGATCATGGTATAAAACCCCTTGCTGTCAAGTCGATTCCAACTCACAGTGACCCTACAGGACAGAGTGTAACTGTCCCATAGGGTTTCCAAGGAGCAGCTGGTGGATTCGAATTGCCGACCTTTTGGTTAGCAGCCACAGCTCTTAACTGCTGCACAATCATGGTATGGCAAGGGTTAAAACTAAAAATAGGTAGAGGTTCAAAAGTTATCATTAGCTACTCTATGGAAATGAGTGAAGCCTCTTCAAATGTACTAAGTTTGAAAGACACATATAGATTTATATTTGTATTTATGTCATAGTCTTTATATTCATTTTTATATATTTATATATAATATTTATACATTTATTTATATATATTTATTTTGAATTTTAAAATATATTTATATTTAGCCTTTGATACCCCTCTTTTCTTCATAATTCAGTCTGAAAGTGCACTAAGCTTTACCTTGTCCTATTTTTAAAATGTTAAAAAGGGATAATAAAGATAAATATACCATTATAAGGGAAATTTTATCCTACTTAAATCTCTTAGAATAAACGTTTAAATCTTGGGACAGTCTCTGATATCAGACTATCTGCTGAAAGTTACTAGCTTTCATGATTCTTGAAGCCAAGTATTATTGCTTAACCTTGGACAAGTTACTTAACCTTTCCTTACCTTTTTGTGCTTCAACCTCTTCCTTGGAAAAATGGGAACAAAAATAGTACCTATCTCATAGGGTAAGGTTATTACATACCCAGTACTTAATACATTTTATTTTTATTATTTCATAGAATGGGTTATTTTCAAAGTGGGATAAAGTTATTACCCTTTACTATGAAAAAAAAATAAAGATTTAAAAGTAAACAATGAAGTAAAAAAGTTCCTGACAGAAAATATAGGAAAATATTTTTTATACTTTTGGGGTGAAGAAGTTTGTATTAGCAGGGCAACAGGGTCAGGAATTATAGTGGAAATAACTAACAGATCCAAATTCATAAAGATTTAAATCTTCTATATGAAAAAAAGATGCAAAGAACAAAGTGAAAAGACAAATGCCAAAAATTTGAAACACATGACAAAGAGATAATGTACTTAATATATAAAAAACTTACCGGAAACAACAAATAAAAGAGGACTTCCCAATGGGGGAAAAATAGGCGCAGAACATGAAAAGGCTACTTACAAAAGAAGTAATGAATGTTTCTTTTTAAATGCTCACCTTACTAATAACCAAAGTGAAAATTAAAACAATATCAAAATTGTTAATACCCAGGGTAGTATCACTGGTGAAATATGAATCTGGTACAGATCTGAGGGATGAGAAACCAGGTTCAAGAATAAGGAATTGAGATGGAAGGTGTGGAGAATGTGATTAATAGGAGGAAAGGAACAGGGGAGGAAAGTCTGGCATAATTAAATTAGAGGCAGCCTAGACATTAGACAGTCTTGTGGATCTTGGCATGACATAGGCCTGGGTTGGAATCTTCCCTCTGATGATGATGCATTGCAGAGTCTTAGCAAGTTACTGGCTTTCATGATTCTTAGTTTCCTCGTCTATAATTTTGAGTACAGTTATGACGATTGAGCAAAATAATATATCAACTCCCCTCTCACTGACAGCCAACCTTGTGGTTTAGTAAAACCATGTTTACTGCTTCAGGCCCCTCTTCCCTGCTGTTGATCAGACAGAGCCTATCCAGTCCTGGAATGCCAGACCAAGCCTCTGTTCATCCTCATGCTCCATCGGTCCACTGTCAGCAAAGCCAAAAATAACAGACTACTTCAGAGGTGAGAAGCAAAATGGACATGAGGAGGTTTTCACATCTCAGTCTGAGCTGCCTGCTCCAGCAATACAGGCAGCAACCCCTGCTTGGCAGACAAAGCGGATACCCTCAGCTTCACTAAGAGCTTCTTTCCTAGGGACTGAGTGGGGGATGGATTACACTTGCACTGGGTCTCTGATTACTTTATGTAGTTTTCTTTTCAGTGGAGGCTTTTTTGATTGATTTTTTTAATTTGGTCACCTTTTATGTATTTTATGTATATTTATTAAGTGGAATAGTCCTTCCCAATTATATGGCATTCAGAAACCCTCCTTGTTATTCCAGACACAGAAAGAAGGCTGTGACAATAATATAAGTATATTTACCTATAATTTATCTACTTATAATTTATTTACTTATATATATGTATATATGCACAAATTCATAAAGACATAAATAAAATATGCCTGTGAGTAAAAGGCAAAAATTCAATCAAGTAGCATGAAAGAGAGACTGAGAGAGTAAAGAGAATAGCAGCCTGTGGTTGCAAATGGGAGTGTTTCTCCGTCAAAGACTGCCACCTGGTGGAACTGGAACTGAGCCTGTTCCTTCGGCCTCAGCTAGGCCTGGAAGGCGGCCAGAGCAGTCAGATGCAGCTGACCTGCGAGCCTTCAAAGATAAATAAAAGGCAGATGAATAAACGTTGGTGCATCAGATTCTAAATCTTACAACACAGCAGCCTTATTTAATCTGATCCCTGCGCATCAGAGACTTTAAACTGCCATTAGTCAGGCAGCTCTGCCACTCTTCCCTCGCTTGCAGAAGGCTAGTGGTGTTTATGGGGCATAAACCGGCTATATTTCAAGTGAGCAAGTGAAAGGAAATAAAATCTCTTGTGATAAAATAAAGAATAAATATAAACACTATTGCCTTATCCTGCATAAGCCTTCATGGACCCCTTTTCAAGCCATTTAGGTAAGTTTCTATTTAAAAAATTCATTATATTTGAAATTTTTGAATAAATGAAATGACCAAAAGTGGCTTGAATTATGTGGGCTAGATTTTTAAGACGCTAGTTCTATCCAGTAAGAAGATAATATTACTGATGGAAGAAAAATATGTTCACATTCAATGCTTTCTTTCTGTGCTAAAAAAGATAACAATGAAATCATATGTGTAAAGAATTTATCCTTAACTCCATGCCTCCAAATGACATTGCTGACTTAAGGATTACTATATGATATGCCAAAAATTATTAAAATGCCAAAAGCAACTTTGTATTTCTTTGTGTTGCCTTTTTTTTTTTTTTTGGTCTTGTAGAGAAAAAAGCTATTAAGATTTGTCCTTTTTTCCTCCATATATATGAGACAGGGAGAGCTCTTGTGTTCTCTTTAATCACATTTTCTACCTCTAGGGCTCAAATTGAATTCTCATTTACAGATTCTAATGTTTGCATAGTTTTTAAAGCATAACACTATATATTTCTATCCTATAAGTTGAATACTGTCAATTCAGCTGTTTTATTGCACAAATTTAAAGGCCATCCAGCTTCTTGCAAAGAGAACAGGCAAGCAGATCCAAGAGGATACTTTCTCTACTAAGTTAATGTTACGTAAAAAGTTAATGTAATAAAATTAGAACATATAACCTACTAAAATAAAAAAAAAGTTAACAATAAGATTTTCATTTGGGTACCAAATCTTTTTAAAAAGCTTGAACAGAAACAAGAAATAACTACAGTGTGCATGTAACATTTATCATTCATTTAGAAGAGTCACTTTTTTTTTTTTAAGGAAAATTCATTGAGCAGACAATAAAGAATTAGTTTGAGAGTAAAACTTCATGGTACCTAAAGGTGTATAGTTTCAAAAAAAAAGAAGAAAATGCAACAGAGAAATCCAGTGAAAAAGTCCTGAACATGCTCATTAGGTATGGCAATTAAGGAGTTACTGGACCTTAGGGATAGCAGTCTCAACGGACTGGTGAGGGCAGAGGCCAAGCCGCAGTGGACTGACAACGGAATTGGAATGGTGGAAATGGAGATAGCAACATTACTCTTTCAAAAAGCTTTGATAAAATAGGAAGCAAAAAAATGAAGAGGAATTCAGTGTCCAAAGGAGGAATTTTTTTTTTTAGGATAGGAGAGCCATGTAGGTCATCTTGGAATCAAGGGGCAGGAGCATTCACAGCATAGGGAGGTGGGGGTGATGGCCTGGAACAAGAGGAAGAATCCCTCTTTTTCTGATACTGGGAGAAAAGATGGAGGGATGATTGTAGATAGAGATATACATTTAGGTGCAGGGGACAGGAACACACCTGATAGCCTCAGTGAGGTAGAAATCAAGGAGGCTTGTGGGTTGAGGAGCTAAGGAAAGTAGTGAAGATTTGGAATGGAAAAAGAGCCTAACCAAGGATAGTCCCCTGTATGTAAGAGAAAGGAAGGAAAATTGTTCCATGGATCTTAAACTGGTTTTTGCTGGTGAAGTGTACAAGAAATTATATTAGTGACTCATTTTTTGGTACCCAAAATGATTCCCAGTAATTGTTCACAGAATAAGGTGATGACCACTAATACTTTGCGGTTGATCTTTCACTTTAAACCCAAGTGTACACACCACCTACTCCCTAGAATATTAATGTCCAGTTGTCACCATCATGAATTTGCACCTTACACTAGGCCTCATCCCATCTCCACTACTGTTGTCCTTCTCAAAAGCAGTTAGAGGTATCCATAGCAATTTTTTTCTTCCTTTTTTCTCAACAAAGTTTCCAAATTCCTCGTGTCCCTAATTTTCCACTTCCAATTGCTCTAAAAAAAAAAACATCAAACCCACTGCCATCTAGTCAATTCTGACTCATAGCGATCCAGTTGACCTGGCCACTCTCAAATTTCTAAAATAATACATTGTCTTCACAACATAAGTATCCCATACACTAAGAATGTTGTTGTTGTGTGCCGTCGAGTTGGTTCCAACTCATAGCAACCCTACAAGGGCAGAGCAGAACTGCTGAAATCTTTACCGGAGCAGACTGCCAGGTCTTTTCTCCCATGCAGCAACTGGTAGGTTTGAACCACTGACCTTTCGGTTAGCAATCAAGTGCTGTAACCATTGCACCACCAGGTATATTTCATCTATATTTGCATAGTTGATTATCATAGAGTGGACAATTAGCTAAAGACTGGATATTCAATTCTAGCCAAGGGGTTTTTAAGCAGCAAAGATTTCTTAGGTAAGACTCCAAAATCACAAGCCATAAGAGAAAAAATTGACAAATTGGACTGCATCAAAGTTAAAAACTACTGTGCTGCAAAAGATACCATTAAGAGAGAGAAAAAATAAAAAAGACAAGCCACATACAGGAAGAAAAGAAATTTGAAATCACACAAGTAACAAAGGATAGCCTTTTCAACAAATGGTGAAGGAACAATTGGATATGCATATGCCAAGAATTCATCTATATCTCATATCATATAAAAATAAAATGGATCACAGATAAAAATGGAAAGCTGAAAAACTTCTGGGTGAAAAGATAGGAGAAAATCACTGAGACCTAAGTTAGGCAAGGATTTCTTAGATGTAATTCCATAAACAGAAACCATTTAAAAAAATTGATAAATCGGACTTCATAAAAATATTAAACTTCTGCTCTTCAAAAGACACTGTTAAGAGAATGAAAAGATAAGCCACTAACAGGAAGGAAATTTTTGCAAACATGTACCTGATATGGGACTTGTCTCTAGAATATCAAAAGAACTCTCAAAACAATAAGGAAACAATAAGGAATCAAACTGTCCAATTTTAAAAATGGGCAGAAGACTGGAACAGCTACTTCACCAAAGAAGATATACAGATAGCAAACAAGCACATAAAAATGTGTTTGAAATCCTTAGACATTCCAAACCAAACCCACAGCTGTTGAATTGATTCCAACTCATAACAAACCTACAGGACAGAGCAGAACTAACAGCCGCATAGGGTTTCCAAGGCTGTGATCTTTACAGAAGCAGACTGCCACATCTTTCTCCCCCGGAATAGCTGGTGGGTTTGAATCGCCGATCTTTTGGTTAGCAGACAAGAGCTTTAACCACTGCACCACCAAGGCTCCTGTCATTAGACATTACTGGGAAAAAAAAAAAAGAAACTATTCTGACTCATAGCAACCCTATAGGACAGAGTAGAACTGTCTCATAGGGTTTCCAAGGAGCCGCTGGTGGATTTGAGCTGCTGACCTTTTGGTTAGCAGCCTTATCTCTCAACCACTATGCCACCAAGGTTCCCATTAGATATTAGGGGACTGTAAATGAACGCCACAATGTGGTACTACTATACACCCATTATAATGGCTAAAACTAAAAGAATGACCATACCAAGTTTCGGAGAGAATGTGGAGGAACTGGAACACTCATACTCTTCTGATGTTAAACATGATCTATTATACCCCTAGATATTTACCCAAGAGAAATGGAAGTATATGTCCACACAAAAACTTGTACAATATTGTTCATAGAAGCTTTATTTATAATAACCAAAACCTGGAAGTAACTCAAATGTCCATCAGCATTTGAACAGATAAACAAATCATGCTGTATCCATACAATGGAATACTCTTCAGCAATAAAAAGGAATTATCTATTTACATGTAACAACCTTGATGAATCTCAAAATAATTATGCGAAATAAAAGAAGCCAACCAACAGAGAGTACATACTGTATGATTCTTCTTAGATAAACTTCTAGAAAATGCAAAGTAATCTATAGTGACAGAAAGGAGGCAGTGGTTGTGAAGGAAGGAAGAGGATCAGGAGAGACAGATTACAAAGAGACATGAAGAAACTTTTGAGGATGATAGATATGTTCACTACTTTGATTGTGGTAATGATTTCACAGGTATCAGCATATGTTAAAACTTTAAATATGGGCAGTTTATTGTATGTCGGTTATACCTCAATTAAAAAAAAACAGTTGCCATCGAGTCAACTCTGACTCATGGTGACCCTGTGTGTGTCAGAGTAGAACTGTGCTCCATAGGGTTTTCATGTTGCATGTAACAAGAGCTCTTTCCTTTTTCAGAAATATATCACCAAAAATTTAGGTGTTTAAAAATCCTACTGCCTCCTACCCTTTCTCAATTTAAAAAAAATGAACAAGAGAATAATATAATAAACACCAGTGTATATCCCCCCCAGCTTAAAAATAAAGTATTAAAAATGTATTTAAGCCTCCTGAATACATCTCCTGCCCTAGTTAGAAAATCTCACCACCTCCTTAGTGAGGAGGACTTGTGGGTATCCTGATATCCCACATTTCCCTTTAGTAGATAAATATGTATAACAAATTACATGTAGCTCTCATCGCATAGTAAGGGATTAGTCATTCCCCACAAACTCTTTTGCCTTCTTCATGTGGTGTTAAGGTCAAGAACCCTTTCTGAGTAGTGACAAATAGAGAGACCTTATAATCTAACCACCCAGTCCTCTTCTCATTACAAAAGAAACATGCTTAGATTAGCCACAGTACTGCACAGCTACAGCACTGCTCTGCTCCATAAGCATTCGAGTAGAGTAGAGATGGCTCTGGGCAAACTCAGGTGCACAGATGGCCTCTTTTTACTTCCCAGCTGACTGACAAAGGTGAGACAGACTCACCACTTGAGCTTTATCACTCTAGGCTGTCCCTCTTTTCATGCATTATATAATCCCTGTTGGAAATGGCAATATCTCTACTGGAAAAGAAGAAAAGTTCAGCCTGTCAGGAATACAGTGGAAAGTAAATGTATTTACAAGTTCCAGCATTATCTTAGTAACGGCTTTTCTAAACATTTTACAATAATACTAGAAGAAAAGCTTTTTCCACAATACCATGACCCAAAAACATCAAAAAATTAATGTGTCAGGCTGGAATGGGAAGAATATACCCTGCCCTAAGAATAATCTCTGGAAGAAACATAAACAAGCAGATTTCTAAGTAATTATGCCTCTTACATAGAATCTCAGAATGTGGAACTCTTCGGGGTCTCAGAGACCACAGTGTTCAAGATGGTCGCTTTACAAACAACCAACTGAGAAACAATTGCTTTACAGCTGTCTATTAAAAAAAAAAAAGTTCTAAATCTCTAAAAGGTCACCAGAGTATGCCTGTATTTATTGTGTTTCTTAGTATGTTGCTAAGGGCTTTTCAAAACTTCCCAAACGTAGAACAAGAAGGCTTTAAGACGGAGACAGTGGGATTGTTCTCAAACAGTGGAGTTAAAATGAGCAATCTATAAAAACTAAATTTTATCCCACCAAGAGATGAACTAGAAACTTCTTCTGATTGAGTCTTCCCAGTATTCCTGAAATCCAGGCAAGAAAAAGAGATCAGTTTCCCATCCTCCTGCCATTTTGAAACAGCCTCATAATCTGGTGATAGATTATTGATGGCTCATTGTATAGCCCTGAGCTCCTTGCCTCCACAGACCAGAAAAGCTGTCATGCACGTTGGCTAAGCGGGTCTGATGGGATCAACCGTAAGCAGGATAAATAACCCCTTTATCAACAGGGCCAAAAGAGTGATCTTTCAAAAGTAAATGTGTAAACATGCCTCTGTTTAAAATTCTTTAATGGCTCCCCAGCACCCTGGGATAAAGTTCAATTTTCTCTATTTCTCTATACAAAGCCCTTCAAAACTAGTATCCTACCTACCTATCTTTCTATCCTCATTTTCTGCCATCATTATCACCACCACCACCATGCTCCATCCCACCCCTACACCCTGGAGTCTAGTCAAATATTTGAAATTCTCCAGTCATGCTTTGCTCATGCTTTCATGGACCTCTCTTCCTTAAATGTGCCTCTCATCTTCCACTACCCCAAGTCTGCCTGGATGAATGCTGACTCATTTGTAATAGGAAGCCTCCAATATGAGCCCTAGGGATCAGAGGCATAGCAAGCGGGGGCAGTAAGGGGCACTTGCCCCCAGGCACAAGTCCAAGACAGCACCAGACGAGGTGCAAAATGACATTCTGAAGCACCACAAATATGAAAGGTGCCTGACTGAGGTGGCTAGACAAAAGGGGGAAAGGTGTTTCTGTGGACTTGTCACAGCTATCAACGTCTATTCATCTTGAAATTGTGGGGAGGCACAACTTAGAAACTGCCCCTGCAGGCTTATTACCCTCGCTATGCTTCTACCAGGCTAAACCTAGGGAATTGATTCCAATGAACAGAATATGGCAAAAGTGATAGAATATCACTTCAGAGAATAGGTTACAAAAGACTGTTAATTCTGCCTTTCTCACATTCTCTCTCTGGCTCTTCTTGCTTGCTCTGATGAAGCAAGTTGCCACATGTCAGCTGCCCTACAGAGAGCACCACGTGGCAAGAAAGTGAGAGCAGACTTCAGCCAACAGCCTGCAAGTAACTGAAGACCTCAGTCCAACAGCCTATGAGTAAATGAATCCTGTCAACAACCACATGAGTGAGCCTGGGAATGGACCCTTCCCCAGTCAAGCCTTGAGATGATTGCAGCCTGGCTGACACATTGATTGCAGCCTCATGAGAAACTCTGAGCAAGAACCACCCACTATGTCATGCCCAGATTTCTCACCCACACAAACTATAAGATAACAAATGTCATTTGAAGCCACTAAGTTCTGAAGTAATTTGTTACACCACAATAGATAACTAGCACATCGTCTTTTGGCATTCAACTCAAGCAGTCCCTACCAGCCTAGGAAAAATATTCCCTTGTCTTCCTTATAACTAACAATATCCTATAGTTTGCTTCTGTCATAGAATCATTATGGTAGACAATATATACTTGTTTGAAGCTTTATCTCTCCCACTCTACTTGAAGCACTTAGAAATCAGGCACATGACTTTTCATCTTTTTAGTCTGTTAAAACAAAAATCATATTAAGCCATCAATAGAAATTGATTGAAGTTCATTTAATACACAATTTGCAAATCAGGGTAACATTTTGACAAGGGAGTCAAAAATGTTCCAAAGATTAAAGAATTTCCAGAGATTATTGTACCCCATGTTATTGGCATTGCCATGGAAAGAGGGTCAGAACAGTGTTTATATATTAACAGTGTATCCTAAAACACAGCTTCTAGTCTGACCTTGGAGTTTTTGTTTCTCTAAACTGACTGCACATAGATCATTCTTCAAAACAGTCCAATGCCTAAGCCAAAACAGTCTTTACTAAGCTACTTCTAGGCTATTGTTTAACTTAAAGGTGACTTCACCTGTTGCTGTCCAGTTGATTCCAACTCATAGTGACCCTATAGGACAGAGTAGAACTTCCCCATAGGGTTTCCAAGAAGTGGCTGTTGGATTTGAACGGCTGACCTTTTGGTTAGCAGCCGAGCTCTTAACCACTTTGCCACCCGGGCTCCAAAGCTGACTTTAGGAAAGCAGTTTTCTCAAGACTTAAGGTTCAAAAGAAGATCTCAGGGCAATGCCCTAGGTGGGTCACTCCACGGAACCTAGAAATCTGGATTCCAGGAGAATTAAACTCTATTCCTCAAGTCCTAGATTCCAGCACAAGGTCTGACACATGGGAGGACTCAATATATGTTTGGAAATTGATAAATTGAAGTGAATTAAATTACAACTAGTTTCAGAAAAAGAACATTTCAAGATCTATCCTGAAGTACAATGCTGTCAATGATATGATAATATCCATATGCCTACAAGGAAGATCAGTTAATACAACTACTATTCAAATTGACACACCAACCAGTAAGGCCAAAGATGAAGAAACTGAAGATGTTTACCAACCTCTACAGTCTGAAATTAAATGAACATGCAATAAAGATGCATTGATAATTACTGGTGATTGGAAAGCAAAACCTGGAAACAAGAAGGATTGGTAGCTGGAAAATATAGCCTTGTTGACAGAAATGACGCCAGAGATCGCGTGATAGAATTTTGCAAGACCAACGACTTATTCATTGCAAACACCTTTTTTCAACAACATAAATGGTGACTATACACATGGACCTTGTCAGATGGAATACACAGGAATCAAATCAACTACATCTGCGGAAAGAGACGATAGAAAAGCTCAATATCATCAGTCAGAACACGGCCAGGGGCCAACTGTGGAACAGACCATCAATTGCTCATATGCAAGTTCAAGTTGAAGTTTAAGAAAAGTCGAACAAGTCCAAGAGAGCCAAAGTACGACCTTGAGTATATCTCATCTGAATTTAGAGACCATCTCAAGAATAGATTTGACACTGAACACTAATTGACCGAAGACCAGATGAGTTGTGGAATGACATCAAAGACATCATACACGAAGAAAGCAAGAGATCATTAAACAGACAGGAAAGAAAGAAAAGACCAAAACAGATCTCAGAACAGACTCTGAAAGTTGCTCTTGAACATAGAGTAGCTGAAGCAAAACGGAAAAAATGACAAAGTAAAAGAGTTGAACAGAAGATTTCAAAGGGTAGCTTGAAAAAACAAAGTAAAGTGCTACCATGAAATGGGCAAAGACGTGGAGATAGAAAACCAAAAGAGAAGAACACACTTGGCATTTCTCAAGCTGAGAGAACTGAAGAAAAAATTCAAGCCTCAAGTTGCAATACTGAAGGATTCTACAGGGAAAATATTAAATGACACAGGAAGCATACACAGAGCCACTGTACCAGAAAGAATTAGTTGCCGTTCAACCGTTCCAGGAGGTAGCATATGATCAAGAACCAATGGCATGGAAGGAAGCGATCCAAGCTGCACTGAAGGCATTGGCAAAAAACAAGGCTCCAGGAATTGATGGAATACCAATTGATATATTTCAACAAACATATACAGCACTGGAAGCACTCACTCATCTATGCCACGACATTTGGAAGACAGCTACCTGGCCAACCAACTGGAAGAGATCCATATTTGTACCCATTCCAAAGAAAGGTGATCCAATAGAATGCAGAAATTATAAAACAATATTATTAATATCACACACAAGTAAAATTTTGCTGAAGATCATTCAAAAGGAGCTGCAGCAGTACATCGACAGGGAACTGCCAGAAGTTCAAGTTGAATTCAGAAGAGGACGTGGAACCAGGGATATCATTGCTGACGTCAGATAGATCCTGGCCGAAAGCAGAGAATACCAGAAAGATGCCTACCTGTGTTTTAGTGACTATGCAAAGGCATTTGACTCTGTGGATCATAAAAAATTATGGATAACATTGCAAAGAATGGGAATTCCAGAACACTTCATTGTGTTCATGAGGAACCTGTACTTAGACCAAGAGGCAGTCATTCAAACAGAACAAGGGGATATCGCGTGGTTTAAAGTCAATGAAGTCGTGCATCAGGGTTGTATCCTTTCACCATACTTATTCAATCTGTATGCTGAGCTATATATTCCCCGAAGATACTGGTTGTTGAACAGTGTTCAGAGGAATAACTTATCAGAATCACCTGAGCATCTTTATACACATATGGCTTTCTGGGCCTCAGCACCATAGAGGCTAATTCAGTGGGTTCTGGGTGGAGTCCAAGAAGCTGTATTTTTAAAAGACTCCCAGGTAATTTGGAGACTCGGCCAGGTTTTGTAAACTCTGACTTTCTGTGGAAACAGGCATGTAATTGAAACTAGAGCCTAGGTTTCCTGTGTTCTCTTCTGTAGAACTTTCTCACACACACAAAATAAAGTTTATACTTTTCCTCAGTGCATTTTCTTAAGGCAATAACTGAAT
The DNA here is from genome assembly GCF_000243295.1 of Trichechus manatus latirostris. Taxonomy (NCBI): domain Eukaryota; kingdom Metazoa; phylum Chordata; class Mammalia; order Sirenia; family Trichechidae; genus Trichechus; species Trichechus manatus. The sequence continues at coordinate 594,070 of NW_004444291.1, read as the reverse complement.
TATATTTGCTGAACATCTGCACAGATGTAGCAATAAGGATATATTAAATTTACATATATTTTGCACTTTTAGGAAACTGGGATTCAATTCAATGTGAGTTAGTACTCTGAATATATAAATTTATTTTCTGTGACCTCATTTTTGCAGTAATGAATTTAATTGGCATCTTCTCTGACTCTGTGGAGAATGTGAAGAGCATCTCAATAAATTAATAAATAACAGCTTTAGGTTAATCAGCAGTTGGTGCTGCAAAACTAATAGCTAAAGAAAATAGAGCAAAGCAAAAATAGAGCTACCTATTCTGTTAGAGTTAAATTCAGGGAAACAGGGCAGTCAGCAAAATGCCAAACTGAGTCAAAGATGCTACCAAACAGGGTTTCTAATAGGAATAAAGGAAACTGCAGTTTTCTAATTAACAGTGCAACGAATACTAAAAATGACCTTAAAGTCGAGCTTAAAAGGTATTTTAATGAGTTTTTGGCAGGGACTTCTGATGAGTCCTTTTTCACAAGAGAAAAGAAATGGCTTAAAATTAACCAAGGCTATGATCATCATATTGGAATCATATTTCAGGGAAATAAAATCCTTTGCCTGAAGTAAAGCAAAAGCCCAGTAGGAATACTAATAAAGCTTGTATCATAGTCTAATAATTCTAAGAAGGTGCAGGTTCCTGAAGTCTAATTATTATAACATCGTCTCCTTTCAACCTTCTTTCTGAGAAATTATTGTCACTGATTTGAAATAATACACACAGAGAGACACGCCCCACCTCGTTACTAATTGTCTGCCTCACTGTCCTCTATCAGTTCTTCAGATTTTTTTCCCCAATTCCAGTTACACTAAAATATGCACAAACTTCTCCCATATTTTTTAAAAGGCCTCACTTGCTAGACTTTTGGCTTAACATGGTATCTGCTACCAAATTTCTACTAAAATTTGAAAGTGGAGGAAAACAGCCTACATTCTAGCTTTTAATCCAGTGCTCACAACAAACTATCCCCCAAAACACCCACCCAGTGGCAGTTCTTGGTTTTGCTTTAGAGAGTGGCCCCTACAGCAGTAGCCAGCCAACTACATTCATGGAACAAAGCACTGGTCCAACTCACACAGAGTTGCCTCTGTGCTGGAGACTAGAATCATCCAGGCCCTCCTGCAGGGCTCCTTCCTATCTATGCTGTAGTGAAGGCTCCCCACCTCTAAATTGTTTTTCTTCGATCCTTTACTGTCTGCTTTCTATGTTGCAGAAATTATTCAAATCCTCTAATTCACTCTTCCCTCTCTTTCAATACCGCCATGGAATTATCCCTATCATTACACTTATTCTGTCATTTTTGGAAGAAAAGTTTTAAAAAAGTGTGGGCTCAGTATAGCTAATTGTTTATTAAATAAAGGACTGACTGACAAAGGTCTAATCTCCATAATCTACAAGAAAATCCAACACCTCTACAACAAAAAGACAAATAATCCTATTAAAAAATGGGCAAAGGAAATG
>NW_004444291.1:585245-590882 GCF_000243295.1 Trichechus manatus latirostris | reverse complement strand
CATGAGAAACTATTTGTTCTGTAAGCCTTCACCTGAAGTACAATAAAATATAAAAATAAATAAATAAATAAATAAATAAAGGACTGACCACTAATCCGTTCTCCTAAGACTGTGAAATAGGTTTTGGGCTACTCCTTTGTGGTTGGTCTGGAAAATCTATATTGATGCTCACTGTTGCCTGGGGGACAAAAAAGACACACTGTGTGTTTCAATTTGGTCAGGGCAACACTGGCTTTTGATCATTATAGTAAGTGCTCTGTCTCCTGGGAAAACTCTAAAGTTAACAGCAAGAATGTAAATAGGAGTTTTTACTTTAGAGTTAGATAAATAAATTATATAAATTATTTCAAAATAAAAATAAGTGATTTGTCATCTAGAAAGTGGGGGGTTTTAACATTTCATCCATAACTATAATCCCTAAGATAAGAATTACCTGGGGATCTTATTAAAATGTAGATTCTGATTCAGTATATATGGGGTTGAAATGCAAATTCTCAGCAGGGGGTCAAACTGAAAAATAACCAGTTCGAAGCCCTGCGATAAACCCATGCAGGGCTAGATTACTCAATAAGCAAGGTATGTACAAGTTTACTTGTGCGTATTTACTAATCTGTAGCAAACAATTTCACATGGGTTGATGTGGTGAAACCCATGTGAAATTGTTCGCTACAGATTAGTAAACCAACACAAGTAAACCCATGCATACCTTGCTTACTGGTTAAACTGCCCCTGAACCCAGGCAACTTAGGAAAAACCCCTTCCAGCCCAACAGCTTTGCCATGAGGGGAGTAAGAGATTAAGGGATAACCTCTTGTTTCTATTCCTTGAAGAATTCCATTCATCGGTCTTGACTAGAGACTGAAGATCGGGTGAAGTGAGAACAGACCACACCAACGCAAAGCCCTCATATCTGGCTACTCTGAGTGTGGTCTTTTGAACAGTAGCATCCAGACTATCTGGACAACAAACAACAATCTGTTGCCGTTGAGTCGATTCCAACTCACAGCCACCCTATTAGGACAGGGTAGAACTGCCCCATAGCGTTTCCAAGGAGCAGCTGGTGGATTTGAACTGCCCAATTTTTGGTTAGCAGCCTGAGCTCTTTACCACTATGCCACCAGACAGCTTGTTAGAAATACAGAATCTGATGCCCCACCCTTGATTTACTGAATCATAATCTGCCTGTCTAAGAAGATCCTCAGGTGATTTGGATCATGTTAAAATTTGAGAAGCTCTTCCCTGGAAGAATCTTCTCTAATTGGGTGTTGTAGGAAAGAAGGACAGCTGGATCGTTAACTTCCTCCACTCTACATACTTCTAGTTCCTCCTCCTCCCCACTTTCCTAGGCCATATGGGTTACCCATAGAGGTAGGAGCCTGGAGTGATTCCAAAGACCAAATTAAGTGCTGCAATCCCCATATTCCGTGGCAACCAGGAAAACTTGGCAGGGAAAGGTGTCCTGAATTTTATTAAACTGATATTAGAGAAAAGGCATAGTATTGGTCAAGACCCTTTGAGTTGCTATAGTAGAAAATCCAACTCAAATGAAATTAATCAAAAAAGAGAATTTATCAGTTCATGTAACTGAAAAGTTCAGGTGTAGATCAATTCCAGGCACAACTCTGTCTGTATTTAAACAGTGTTATAGAAAGCTGCCCCGACCCTTTTGCCATTTTTCTCTGTGTTGGTTTCATTCTCTAAAATGCTTTTGCCTTGGCATGGCCTCCAGTTCCAGGTGTACCTCTTCTCAGGCATAAGTCCACAGAATGAGGGCTTTTTCCCTAACAGTTTCCTAAAATTTCTACAACTGAGTTTTATTCAGGGGCGGATTAATCAGTAAGCAAGGTACCCATGGGCTTAATTGTGTTTACTTATTAATCTGTAGAGCACAGTTTCATCAAAGTTGTGGTGAAAAACAGGTGAAATTGTGCCCTACCTGGTGAAACCCATGTGAAACTGTGCACTACAGATTAGTAAGGAAGCACAAGTAAGCCCATGTACACCTTGCTTATTGGGTAATCAGTCCCTGGTTTTTATTGGCTCTGTTTGAGCTGGTTTGGGTCACATGCTCATCCCTGAACCAGTCACAGTGGAGATGGGGATGTGATGCTGACTGGCCAGATCTGAATCACAAGCCCACTCTTGGAATGAGGGTAAAGTCTACCCCATCTGAAGTGCACTGACTGAGAGTGTGGGAGGGGTGATACCCCAAGGAAAATTGGGGTGCTAATGGCAGAGGAAGGGAAGACTGATGCTGAATAGAGAAAAGCAACAGCTGTTCACTAAGGCACCTTTCTGCTGAAATCCAGAGTCATTCTCTCTTCACAAACAGATGTCCTCTCCAGAAGCAACAACATGACTGTTAGAGAAGTCACAGTGGAACTGCAGGGCAAGAAATTTTATCTCAGTGTATTTTCTTTGTCATTTTGGGACGCCCAATGTTTTAATATTTACAATGTAATAAATTCCAATCTATACTTAAAACTGTGTCAGCTGGTGACACTGCTTGCTTACTTTTTCAGAGTGACAAGGTTTGACCCTACAATCTGACCTAAGAAAGGTGGAAATCATTAGCCAGTGACAATACGGAAGAAGAAAAGCCATTATGATGGTAACAGAGCTCAGGGCAAGGCTGTAACATGTGCCGATTTTGTCCTAATTAGTGTCCAGTGTCACCTTCTTATGGACAAACATTGAAGGTTTTAGCCCTGGTCAAGATTCCCAAAGATCTCTTACTGCCTCTGATAAGTGTGACTTTGCCTCAAGAAAACACTGATCATCCTCTGTGTCTGAAAAACCTGGATACAGAGCTGGGGGCTGCATTTGTAGATGTTCAATTTTGTTCTCCACTACTCAACTCTCAAGTGAACTATTCTGTACAAATCTACTTTAATTATGTATTAATTTCAATATTATGACATGCAGTACACAACTGCTGCTCATTAAAAATTAATCTGGATTCTATCGGTTTTATTTAGTATTCATTATAAGGCAACATTCATTTAAAAAAAGGCCTCCAGGTAAATGTGTTGCTCTACATCACCAAGTAGCAATTTGCCAGAAATAGAAATACTGTAATAAGAATTCTGCCCACCTTTTCCCTTCCCACGTATCTTTATCAGCTCCAGTCACAGGCATCAACAACCAACTGGCAGAAAGAAGAACTGGCAAGGAATGGTTAAGTGCAACATTTGAAGACCTCACTGCTCTAGGTTGTTGTTGGAGTTGGAGAATGCCAAAATCCTATTCTTGTTTTGCCCTTAAAAGGAATATTTTATGTCTTTATCTTCAATAGCCCTTCTCTGGAGATCGCACAGCAGGAATTCCTTTGTTTAGGTGTTGACAAGAAGCCCTAGGGCATTATTTCTCCACATCTCTTTGCAGTACTATTCCATACAGATAGGTGTATAATAAAAGAATAATGTTTAAATTGTGTGTGGGAAGAATCACATATGATCACAAAATAAATAAATAAGGTCTTGAGCTGTTTTCTTCTGAATCTGAAAATAACAGTTAACATTTATGGAGACCTTACTATGTATCAGGTACTGGGTGCATATCTTATTTAATCCCAAGGTGTATACTACAGTTACTTTTCATCTAATGAATTTTGTATTTTTTCATAATACCATAGAGGAATGTATACACATTTTCACAATTAATGAGAAATACTTTAACAAAGAAGAAACAAAACCTTAACTCTGAATTAAAAATGCAAAACAATTGACAAAAAAACAAAATTTTGAAGTACATTTTTGGTCTGACAGTACCAAATCAACATTTTAAAAATGAATTAAGTAATGTATACTGCCTTGGACATTTTCTTAATATAAGCAGTGATGTTGCCCTTCGGGCTACTAGATGAAGATGATAGTTTCAAACTAGAACTCACAGAGAAGTTTCAAAAATAATATTTATGGTTGCTTTTCAGTGAGCTACATCTGACTAGGTTCCCACCCTATATTTCCTTTGACTTTCTCTTTGGCTGTAGTTGACAAGCACATAGAAGAGATTAAAAATATGCTGGGTCAATGTAATTGATAGGCAATTTATGCAAGCAGAGAAACCAACTTTAGACAGCATCTAGTAAAAAATAAAATAAATGGTGGGAGTAAAGTATAACCATACAGGGGTATCCCAAGGAACCAAAGACAGGCCTCAGGAAGGGATGAGAATGGGGTCTGAAGGTGGGTCAGGAACCCATTCTTCGTTTTTCATCTTTGTCACTGTCTACTGTCTCTGCAGACCCCATAACAGAAGATGGCCATCCACAATTCCCAAGTCTAAAGGTTACATGTTGAGCAAATAGGAAACTCTGATTTTCTCCCTCTACCTCAGACCCAATTTCTAATTCTCAGGAGAAATTATCTGAAGGGCCCACCTCAGATCAGGTGTACACCTCTGGACTATTCAAGTGTGATTGGGGGATGGGGTGGGTGTCTTTACATGGACAAAATTACTGCAGGACCTATTGATACAGGTTGGAGGACAGTTGCCAAAGTAGAGGAAGTGATTATAAGCTGGACAGGCATTTTTTAAAGTATGTCCTCCACCACAAATAACAGTTTCTTCTGGAATCTTCCCAAATAAAATAACTAGAATATTTACCTAATGATCTTTTAATTTATTATGAAAATATAGATCAATTATGTTAATAACAAATTTTTGTTAATAAAAAATTAATCACTATATACTTGGAAGGAAAATTAAATGCCGAACAAATGCCTTGACTGAAAAACTAAATGCAATAAATCACAGATTCCTCTCAAAGAAGACATCAGCACAAGTAACCTCATCCCATCTTCCTTACCACAAATGATGAAGTAATAATGAGGGAATTCTTCTGATTCAGATACCTTCAAGTTTATTTCAAGTTTTTAAACTTTTTATGTCATCATATTCTTCTTGTTTAACAATATATGCATTCTGTCCTAAGCCAAACTGAAATGAACTTCCAAGATTTACCACAGTTGTGGATGTGATGACTTTTTGCATTATTAAGCTTAAGCAGAAGCTAATAAAACACAATGTTTTAATTCACTAATGAAAAGATAACTTATCAGTCTGTGGTTTGCATTATTAAGCAAGTTTTAAAGGTTAAACACTCATGTTCTAAATTTTAGAATAAAGGTTACTCTCATCCATCTCCTTGTCACAGAAGAGAAGTGTGTTAAGAAGAGGAAATATAAACAATTTTTGAATATTTACTCTTTTAAATGACTTATAATCATTTATTCACTGAACACCTGAATACCTGCTATGTGCTAGACCTGGCCCTAACTTTAAGGGATTTCAAATGCAAACTGTCTGTTTTTATTATTGAGTTATTTGGCTCTATTAAAGAATATTACTATTTAAAGTCTTACCTTTAAAATAAATCAGTTATATTGTTTTAAGGACATGTCATCTTTTAAATATTGAAAACTTACATACTCAGAATAATTCTAAGAAAATTAGGTTACATCTTATGTATTTTTCAGAAAAGGAAAGCTGAACTTACTTAATAGAGATTCCACAAGTATTTGATAGTGAAGCTAGGACGATCTCTTGACTCTGAATCCATGCCTTAGCCCTGACACCACACTACCGTTGGTTTAATAAATAATGCAAAAGCTATGTAACAATAATGAAATTGCT
>NW_004444291.1:581820-583879 GCF_000243295.1 Trichechus manatus latirostris | reverse complement strand
TTCTGGTCTCATGGCAAAGGAGGCCATTGTTCATGGAGGCAGTTAGTCACACATTCCATATTTTCCTCCTTTTCCTGACTTTCCTTCTTACTCTGTTGCTCCAGGCAAAAAGAGACCAATTGTTGTGCCTTGGATGGCCACTTGCAAGCTTTTAAGACCCCAGGCACTATGCCACAAGTTAGGAGGTAGAAGAGAAGCACTAAACATGTTATTAGGCCAATTAACTGGGATGTCCCATGAAACTATGACCCTAAACCTCTAAACCAAGAAACCAAATCCCATGAGATGTTTGGTCGTACATAAATAGCCTCAGCAGCGTTTTTTATTTTATTTTATTTTATTTTTTGTCATTATTATATCTATCACACAACTTCTGCCAATTCAACTTTTTACAGGTGCACAACCCTTAATCGATGCAATTTTTCCATCACTGTTAACCCCCCTTTTTTCCCTTCCCTCCCACCTCTGATAACCACTAATAAACTTTGGTCTTTATACATTTGCCTTTTCTCTTTTTTATATAAATGAGGTCATACAATATTTGTCCTTTTGTGATTGGCTGATTTCACTCAGCATAACGTCTTGCAGCTCCATTCATATTGTAGCATGTATCAAGACTTCATTTTTTCTACTGGCTGAGTGGTATTCCATTGTATGTACATACCACATTTTGTTTATCCTTCATTTGTTGATGGCATTTAGTTTTGATGTACGCCACAACATGGATGAATCTTGAAAACACTATGCTGAGCAAAATAAGTCATTTGCAAAAGGACAAACACTGTATGATCTCACATGAAATAAGCAAATATATAGAAACCAAAGATTATTAATGGTTATCAGTTGTGGGAGGGAGGAGAGAAGGGGAGTTTTTGTTTGGGGGACACTAAGTTTATGTTAATGGTGGTGGAATATTTTAGATAAGGATAGCCATAATGGTGGCACACATGAAAATGTAATCAATGTCACTGAGTTGTAAATGTGGAAGTTGTTGTGTGGGCAGATGTTTTGGTGTGTATATTTTCACCACAATAAAAAATAGTATGCAATTACTGATGGATTTTAAGAAAGATACCTTAAAATACAACAAGAATGCTCCTTCGGTCTGAGGATGGCTAGACTTTGACTTGCTTACTTTGGACACGTCATCAGGAAACATCAATCACTAGAAAAGGATATCATGTTGGTAAAGTAGAAGGTCAGTAAAAATGAGAGAAACCTTCAATGAAATGGATTGACACAATAGCATCAACAATGGACTCAAACATACAAATGATGATGTAGATAGCACAGGAGTGGGCAACATTTCGTTCTGTTATACACAAGGTCTCCATGAGTTGGAGCAAATTTCAGGGCAAGTAACAACAACATAAAGGTTGGTTGGGGGTGGAGTGAGGTACAGTGGCATACGACAGCTAATGATGGCCTCCAGTGAACCACACTTCCCGGTATTCACATCCTTGTATAGTCTCCACCTTAACTGAATGTGGACTCACTTTAACCAACAGAATGTGGCAGTAATAACAATGAGCCAGTTCCAGGCCTAAGCCTTAATAAAGCTTGTAAGTTTCCATGTTTGCACTTTCAGGAACAGCAAAGTGCCATTAAGAAGTACAGCTAGAACCCAGATGTAAATCCATCCATCTATGGTCACCTGATCTTCGACAAGGGCCCAAAGTCCATCAAATGGGGAAAAGACAATCTTTTTAACAAATGGTGCTGGCAAAACTGGATATTCAAATGCAAAAAAATGAAACAGGACCCATACCTCACACCATGTACAAAAACTAATTCAAAATGGATCAAAGACCTAAATATAAAGCCAAAAACTGTAAAGTTCATAGAAGAAAAATAGGACTAATGCTACAGGCCCTAGTACACAGCATTAACAGGATACAAACCATAACCATCAACACACAAACCCCAGAAGATAAGCTAGATAACTGGGAGCTCCTAAAAATCAAACACCTATGTTCTTCAAAAGACTTCACCAAAAAAAGAGAACCTACAGACTGGGAAAAAATTTTTGGACAGTACAAGTCAGACAAAGGTCTAATCT
>NW_004444291.1:568793-579942 GCF_000243295.1 Trichechus manatus latirostris | reverse complement strand
GCATAAGAGTGAAACCACCTTGAATATTCCAGCCCGAAACATCATTCAGTTAGCAGATCCATGAAAGGCCGCAAGTAATACCAGCAGAAGAACCTTCCAGCCTTGTCCCAGGCAACCCACAGAATCATGAGAACCACTAACTTTCTATTTTTACACAGTAAAAGAAACTGAAAGTGGGGGTTAAAACAATCTTGGCCACCATAAAAATTGCTCCCATAAGAATACCAAAGGGTCCATGTTAGTGAAATGGGAGTTCACAGTGAGGTTTGGAAGAATTCATGCTGCCCCTGTGGCCACAGAACTCTATTCCAGCCCACTTATGATTGTCCAAGTTTTTCTTTTCATAACTCCAGGAAGCATCACCCATTTTGTAGTTATCCTAGATTTATATAATTATTAGGATAGCTTTCTGGCAGATGACAGTAAAGTATCTAGAGGAAGGGATGCCTTACTATAATTTTCACAAAGTTACCATCTGGGTTAGAGGTAGGTATGCAGAAGTAACATTTTAATTAATGAAATTTTCTATTAGAGCTAATAAAATCATTGGAAAAATATTCCCAGTTTCCATCACCTTTTAGCTTTGTATGATTTTTTTGTCTTCATGAGTATTTCAGAGAGAAGGGACAGTGAATTGGGCATAACCAGCTATATGTCATCAGAAAACAAGAGATCCTAAATAAATAACTGTCTTAGTCATCTAGTGCTGCTATAACAGAAAAACCACAAGTGGAGGCTAGAAATCCAAATTCAGGGTGCTAGCTCCAGGGGAAGGCTTTCTCTCTGTTGGCTCTGAGGGAAGGTACTTGTCATCAACTTTCCCCTGGTCTAGGAGCTTCTCAGGGCAGGGTCCCCGGGTCCAATAGACGTGTTCCCCTCCTTGTTCATTCTTGGTGGCATGAGGTCCCCCTGTCTCTCTGCTCGCTTCTCTCTTTTATATCTCAAAAGAGACTGACTCAAGGTACAACCTAATCTTGTAGATTGAGTCTTGCCTCATTAACATAACTGCCTCTAATCCTGCCTCATTAACATCAGAAAGGTAGGATTTACAACACATCGGAAAATCACATCAGATGACAAAATGGTAGACGATCACACAATGCTGGGAATCATTCTTGGCACACATTTTGGGGGGACACAATTCAATCCATAACAATAACCTTAAGCAAGGTCATGGAAGCTCCATAGACACATCCAAAATCCCTGAGGGACCAAATTACTGGGCTGAGGGCTGTGGGGACCATGGTCTTGGGGAATATCTAGCTCAATTGGCATAACATAGTTTATAAAGAAAATGTTCTACATTCTACTTTGGTGAGTAGCGTCTAGGGTCTTAAAAGCTTGTGAGCAGCCATCTAAAATACTCCACTGGTCTCACCCTGTCAGGAGCAAGTGAGAATGAAGAAAACCAAAGACAAGAGAAAGATTAGTCCAAAGGATGGACTAATAGATGACAACTACCACAGCCTCCACCAGACAGAGTCCAGTACAACTAGATGGTGCCCACCTACCACCACCCACTGCTCTGACAGGCATCACAATAGAGGGTCATGGACACAGCTGGAGAAAAATGTAGAGCAAAATTCTAACGCACAAAAAAAGGCTAGACTTACTGGTCTGACAGAGACTGGAGAAACCCTGAGAGTATGGCCCCAGGACACCCTTATAGCTCAGTATTGAAGTCACTCCTGAGGTTCACCCTTCAGCTAAAGATTAGACAAGCCCATAAAACAAAAATGAGACTAAAGGGGCACACTAGCCCAGGAGCAAGGATGAGAAGGCAGGAGGGGACAGGAAAGCTGGTAACTGGGAACCCAAGGTCGAGAAGGGGAGAGTGATGACATGTGGTGGGATTGGCAAGGAATGTCATAAAATAATATGTGTATTAATTGTCTAATGAGAAACTAGTTTGTTCTGTAAACCTTCATAGAAAGTACAATAAAAAAAAATTAAAATAAATAAATAATCCTAAGACATCTCAGCACAAAGTCAAAGCCTGTTTTAAGTCAGTGCTTCTCAAAATTTAATGTATATATAAATTACATGAATGTATTGTTAAAATAGAAATAATTCTGATTCAGTCAACACGAGATTCTGCAGTTCTAAATAAACAATACGACAAACGCAATAACCAGAGATGGCATAAGGAAAGTAAAAACTACAGCGATTTGCTATCTTTGTTCTCTAGCTAACCACACTCAATCATGGGGAAGGGAGTCTCCTTGCCCTAGCATGTTGCCTTAAGTCCACCAGCAGAGACACATAAGAGAAGCGTCTAACCCGGCAGAGAGGTCAAAGTAGACTTCCTGAAAATACAGATTAAAAATCAACAGAAGTTGCTAGGTGAAGTGTGGGAAAGCGGGTTTTCAGAGGCTACAGCATGTACCAAGTCCCGGGTTTGAGAGATCAGGCACTAGCCAGAAAAAGAGAGAAAATTTTCTTTCTCACAGCTCTCAGTGAGAAACTTCAGCTACATCCTCCTGCGTTTCCTGCCTTGGACAAAAGCAGTGAGCCACTCTTGCTATTTTAACATTGTGGGAACACTTCTCATAATTATGACACATTTTTTGCACTGCTCATAATGCACAAGGTCCCTTCACCCATTCATTCACTCCAGAAACGAACATTCACATCTGGTGTAAACTGAGTAATAATGGATGCTAAGAAGAGCAGGCATTATCATCCTTATTTTATAGATGAGAAAAGGGAAAGAAGTAATGAAACCTGAATAAATATGGCTAAGTGAAGGAGGCAGGACACAGAATCCAGACCTTCTGGCTTCTCATCCACCCTTTTTTCCACTTCATCTCAAAATGTACAATCATTGGTAGCAACAAATATCATTGATGGCTCTTTTCGGTTTGTATCACTTCAGAAGATGTCTCCAAGATAGAGCAGAGCGACAAAGTGGCCAGATAGGAGGGTGGCAGAGTGGGAGGAGAGGACTGAGGCTGGGACCAATTTGAGAGTTTGGACCATTCTGCTTTCCCTTGTGTGTCTTATTCCTTTCCTGTCTTTTATTTCCCCAACCATACTGTAATCTTCTCTAGAATAAACAACTAGGTTTTTTTTTTTTTTAATGCCTTATAGCCAAACTGACTCATCCAATAATTTTGAAATAATCCTACGTTTCCTAGCAGAGTCTATATTTGTAAGAGTCTTTCCTATGTCTCTATAAAATATTAAAATGTTTTAGAAATTCTAATATATCACTATTCAAACTCTGTCTCCCAGGTTGTCTCTCATACCCAAAAGCACTTCCCATAAACCCTTTGTTAAACCAGGCTTTGGTAAACTACTGTAGTTGTACACATACTATCTAAACAGTTACATATGCAATAAGTACATAATAAGTAGGGTCCCTGGGTGGAGCAAACAGTTAAGCGCTTAACTACTAGCTAAAAGGTTGGTGGTTCTAACCCACTCAGAGGTGCCTCAAAAGACAAGCCTGGCAGTCTGCTTCTGAAAGTTCACAGCCTTGAAAACTCTATGGAGCAGTTCTACTCTGCACACATGGGGTCGCCATAAGTCAGCAACTAACAACAACAACTTAATAAGTGCCTCTTGAGTGGATTTAAAATCAATTAAATATTGAATTCTAAATCCTGTTTCTTAAGGTGATGATTTCTCTCTCCCCTTTATTCTGCTATTCAGTTTCCCCACTCTGATTCATCTTTTCCTTGCTAGCTTCCTCCCAGCCCCAGCTTCCTCCTCAGTCTACTTGATCTCCTATTAGTCACTCTTTCTCTCTGTCTTTTTTCCAAGATCCTCCATTTTTCCCAAGAACTAGTTTCCAAGAATCCTTCCATCACCTATTATCTCCTTCAGAGGGAGATACGAAGCAATGCCCAAGCTAATCAAATTCTGTTTCTGTAAACAACGGTTCCAGAACCACCACTAAACCCAGCATTGCCAAGTGACAGGTAATGATGAGCTGGAGGTTTTAGCCTGTTTAAAATTGCAGGGTGTTCTCACAGTGCTCATCTGCTCATCTCCCTTTTGAGAACAAGAGTGGCTCCTGCCCCCGGCCTCTTCCGTCTGATAATGGAATTTCTGGTCTCTGTCCTCTGACTCAGTGCTGCTTGCAGAGCTGCTAGGTACCAGGTCCTAGGAGAAATTACTAGTGCTGCTGGCAGTCAGGAGGGTGTGTTTACTCTTGTGTTACAAAGGAGGACATTCTGTTACTGCCACACCTCTGATAATGGCTGCCTCACTGCTGGCGATTCACACAGAACAGACTGGGATAAGAAACAAGCAGGAGACAGGATTAGGTCCTAATTCAGGAAAGGAGTCCTGGCAATGCCTAAATTACAATAAAGACATGTTTTTATGAACCAGGTCCAATTCTCCTTTTTCTCTGGTAATTACGGCACCAATACATAAGCTTAAATCCCTTCCAAATTCTCTATTTGTCTCCCCTTTCTATTGGAAAAATAGAGCCCGAATTAACTCTAGGATTTATCATAAAATTGTAGGAGAGAGCTCTTAATTAGAGTATTCAAAGACCATTTAATCTGTCTCCTTATACCTTTGAAAAACCTGAGGTTCTCTGGGGTTAAATGAATTGTTCAAGTCATTAGTCAGAGACGGACCTGGCACTAGAGCCCTGACCTGCCTTTGTCTCTGGGCTCGAGCTACCATAGACCATGGACATTGCCTCCTCAGCCTCCATGATCCTCTGCGCCACCCCCTCACCAGGATATTTGGCCCTTCTGATGTTCATCCAGTTTACAGACTTACTAGACAACAGTTCTTTTCAGCTAACCCTAACAGGAGACAAAAAAAGAGTAGGCAGTGCCCTTCTGAAACTCCTGCCCCAGATGCATGCCAGAAAAAGATGATTTTCCTACCCAATAATGTATGCATGCTATCAGGAACATTTCTTTTATCAATCTAGAAGCTCAGCACCAAATAGAATTGTGAAATGGTGAGGAATTTTCCCAGTGATATCAACAGAAAAAAAAATAATCAAAATTTTTTAAAGATCATCTTTCTTCCACAAATAATGAGCCTATAATTTGCCTGTTTTAAAAAACAATGTCATTGTTCAGTTAACTTTTCCCGATACCACACTTGTCTTTCTTTAAATCCAGAGTTTTGAAAATGAGCACAAGGCTGCATTATACCATGGACTCTGTAATTTTCACCACTTTCCCTAACACCTCCTTGTCCTTGTTGTCCTACATAGAGCTAGGCCAAAGCAATATGCTAGGACCAAGAAAGATCTTAAATGTGAAATGTCCCAGTTCAGCAGTCTTCAGTTTTCACTTGTTAACGCAGAACAACCTGAAATTTGGCAGCTGTCACAGCCTCCTTGGTCTCTCACTCTTGGCCAATACTACCTCCCCTTGGGCAGAGCCACTCTCATACACATTTTTTACAAAAGGTTAAGGATGTATCTGCTTTGAAGAGAAGCCAATTTTCTCTCTTCTCTCTTCTTGATCTTGAAGAGTGTGCTTTATCTTATCCTGGTATCTTCTTTGTCTGTGCCTTGGCCTAATTTATAACCCTCTCAACCATCATATCTTTTTAAAAAAGGTAGTACATTGAGGTGGTTAGCAGCATGGGCTTTGGAGGGAGATAAACTTGATTTCCACTCTGACTCTTCCCCTGACTAGCTTTGTAGCCTCGGCAAGTCAATAGACACGAGGTTAGCTACATCTCTGAGCTTCAGTTTCTTTATTCTTTAAATGGGAAGAAAAATTTGCCTCAAATGGTATTTGTAGGAACTAAATGAGATAATGTGTATGAAACACTTTGCATAGTTCTTGGCACATTGCTACTTTTATTATTATTTAGAAAAAAATTTGAAAATAATTTCTGCTAATTTACCCATGTGCAAATACCTCTCTTCACTCGCAAGCAGAATATGTTCTCCCTTTTTTGTTATTTAGACTGATTCTGAACCTAGCTACTTGACTTAACCATGAATCCCAGATTCTCTCAGGCTATTCTCAGAGTTCTGTCTACCTCACCCCTTGTAGTATGCAGAGCAACATTTGAAATATTTTGTCCCTTTCTCACCTTTAAAGAACTGGAGTATTCATGGAGACTGGAAGCATTCCCAGACATAAGTGAACTTCAGGTGCCAAGATGTAATAAGATCCTCTTTTATCTTATACTACCCCATAAATCTCTGATTTGATTCTTCTAGATCTGAGCGCTGTATTACTCCCTTGCTAATGCATCTCCATGCCTGATCCATCCTAAACTCACCAATACCTACCCCACTCTTGTAGGACTTGAGACCTTTGCCTGTTGTCAAACCACTGATTCCAAGTGCCTGTGAAATGTTGAGACATAGGTCTGTTATCTGTTGCTATATCTGTTGCTGTTATCTGTTGCAGAGTGCTTGCTCTCCTGCTACAGAATCCAAAGAGAACCTAGGAGCATCTTTCCATTACCCCACTGCCTGGAATGGGGAGATGGGGGAGTAGGAAGGGAGTACCTGGTTTAAGTTCTGCACTTACTCTGCCTTCTAGGAATTGGATACATGTGACTAGAGTCTACTCCTTCCATGGTGATGCCCAAGTGAGACTGCTGGGCAGTTCCTCCTGCAGAACTGCTTAGTGCTATCTGGCTCCTATGTGTTCCAAGCCTCCCCTTCATCCTGTGAGTGCCCAAGCCTTCCAATAAATTCATATTTTCTATATAGGGCTCATATATTTAATCAATCAGCATTTGCTGAGCAACATGTGTCAAATTCTTTGTTAGACTCTGGGTGTGATGGTTGAGGTTGTATGTCAACTTGGCTGGGCCATGGTTCTCAGTGGTTTGGCAGTCGTGTGGTATTATGATCACTTCCATGATGAGATTTGATATAATGTGATCACCTCCATGATGGGATCTGCTGTGAGTAGCCAATCAGTTTAAAGGGAGTTTCCTTGAGCCTGTGGCCTGCATCGAATATAAGTGGACATTCTGGCAAGGTTCATGGGCTTTTGCTCTCTCTGGATCCTGCATCTGGCTCCTGTTCATCTGACCTCCAGTTTTTGGGACTTGAGCTAGTATCTTACCTACAGTCTTGCCTGCAGATCTTAGGACTCACCGATCTTCACAGCTTGTGAGCAAGAGCCTAGCTCTCTGACCTGCCGATCTTGGGTTTGCCAGCCCCTGCGGCTACATGAATCAGGAGAAGCCTCTATCGTGACCCACGGACTTGGGACTTTCCAGCTTCTACAACTGTGTAAGCCATTTCCTAGATATAAATATATATATATATATTTACATGTTTTGCTGGTTTTGCTTCTCTGGAGAACCCAGCCTAAGACACTATTTTCTATATAGGGCTCATACATTTACCTAATCAATCAGCATTTGCTGGACACCATGTGTCAAATTCTACATTAGACTCTGGGGGATTGATGAACCACATGGCCCCTGCCCTCATACAGATTACAATGTAGTAATTAACTCCAAGAAAGCATTCTGGGTACAATAACAGAAGTATATAGAGGGTGAAACAGGAAAGCAGAGAAGGGAGTAGGCATTTCTACATGGAAACCTCAGAAAACATGTCATAGAGGTGTGCTGAGCATTGAGAAATGAGCAGGAAGTGAAGAAAATGTTCCAGGCAGTAAAACAGGAGACACAGTTATGCAAGTGTTAAGCCGCAAGAGAAATTTGAGGATTACAAGTAATTCATCATGGCTGGAGCACAGAGTTGGAGATGAAGACCAGAGGAACATAGTGTTAGAAAGGTGGATGATCTTCTGCAGATTTCTGCTTGATGAAATATTTCTTTCTTTCTTTTTTCCATTCTAAAAAGTTTAAATTCAAACATAAAGAAAAAGCCAGGGGTTTAGAATGGATCTTTATTCTCAAACTAAGGAGTTTCAACTGTATTATGAAAACCTTAGGGAACCATTGAAATGTGGTAAGCAAGGAAATAACATGACTAGGATCTGCTTTGTTGAGGATTGGAGATAGTGATTTGGAAGGGAAAACTGAGGCCAGGGAGGCTCAAAGTTGCTATAGCCAACCCCATGAGGACTGAAGAAGTTTGCTGAGAACAGCACCTGGTGCTCAATCCCTATGTCTTTAAAAGAAAGAGGCAGTAGTGCTTTACTTCCTCAATTGCCCATCTCACCTGTAGAAAGTAAGCAACCAGGCAAGGGTGGGGGGCAGGATCAAAGGTCTAAATATTAAAAGTAAGATGATGAACTGGCTGCAAAGTCCATTTATGTAAACATAAGGCAGGCTGTCTGCAGAAAGATGCTGGATGGTTTCGTTAAATCGTGACACTCACTTTTACTGGATTTAATTTTTAACTACCCCCCTCCCCCACTCCCAAACAAGAAATGTATGGTAAGAATTGTTTATTTGTCAAGAGCCATGGTCCTCTGGGCTCCAATTCAGAAAGTTATAAATGAGCTCTCAGGCTATAATTGGCCAAGTATATTTGACTTTATCTTTTCTTCCGGAGTACCACTTCATCAGATGGGTCTCCTGGGGTAACAATGAATCTATCACTAATGAAGGCATCAAGTAGAATAAAAAACACACTTATACTAAGAATTATTTAAATAAAACTGTTAATGAACAAAAAAGAGAGAGACAGAGAAGGAGGTAACAATTTTTTTAAAGTTTATCATGTGGAGGGTGGGAGGGTTAATTGGCTTGTTTTTGTAAAACCCTTTGAAGATAAATTGTGCTGCTAACTTGCCAAAACTCATTCTTATGCTTATTTGCTGTGTCCTGCATAAATATTTAATGGTTACCCTGGGCAAGTAACTCTGTTTAATCTATTATCCTTTTCTTATTAGTAGATAGTATACAACAGCCTAATTTTCCCCCTGAACACATTATTTTTAAAAATGTTTTGAAATGCCTCCAAGACAGTTTTCTATCAACCAAGCAGTAATCCACAAATGAATCATTAGATATTTTATCTCTCTGACCAATGAGAGCCATATGAAATGGTTTAGACTATATGTTGGAGCTCCTTGAAGGTACAAAAGGAGTTAATTTTCCCCTTCACCATTGTGGTCATAATCAGATTGGTCATTGCCAAGATAAGCTTTTTAATAAAGATGAACCATTACAGGTTCTGACTCATTCAGCTGTTCCTAAACATTATTGCCCACAAAACGTGCCTTATTTCTGGAAACTCTGGTTTCACAAATGAAGATAAAACACTCCTGGTGTCACCCAACGTGGTAATTTTCAGTCAGCATGTTTTGTGTCCCACTAATTAATCTATTTGGTGAGAAGAAAGAAGATGGAAGTACCAACATCCCTTTTCACCGGATTTTTAACCCTTACGTGAGATCAATGCAGGCCTCGCTGATGTAGAATCCCTGACTGGCTTTCTTCTTGACCTACACTTGGCTACACGTCTTCAAGTAGCCTTGGTGGATGAGCACAGTGGCCTCCCACTGCAGCAACAGCAGACCCACATGCATCCATGGCACCTGGCATTTGACTGTGGGAAGGCAGAAAACCAGCTGATAACCTCTGGCAAATAAAGGTTGACAGGAAAAAATAGCAGGAAGTTAGGAAAGAGATGATGATTAGGATAAAGACTATGTCCCAGGTTACCCTTCGCATGCCACATAATTACAGGGTATCTATCACTCTTGCAGGTGAACACGGGACAGAGAAGTGGAGAAATCTTAATATGTTTGGAAATGTTGTCAGGAAAACTCTGTATCCCCAGTGTAACAATTCTGTGTCCAACTAGTTCAGAACCTCTGACCTACGAAACATGCAGTTAATTCAAAAAGACTGGCTAATTTCCTTCACATCTGAACCCTTAATGATCTGGCCAGCTCTGCCTTCATCAGTCGGAAGCACTAGCTAGGAGGCCAGGCTCCAAATCTATAAATAAAGGAAGCTACCCTGTGCCCTTTCCACAGTTTCTGGCCTTAGCCAAGCCAGAAAACCTGATCCAATTTTTCCCTAGAAAATTTCTCACGGCCGTGGGTGGCAGAATCAAGGACACTGTTTTAATTGCTTCCCCCATCCTGGGCCTTGACTTCTTTCCAAGCTGTGTGACCCTTGGCTTGAGTTCATCCGTGGAGAAGTATGTCTCTTTGGGGAGATTGAAGAGCCAATTCTGTGCCCTTGTTGTTGTTAGCTGCTCTCCAGTCAGCTGGAAATGTTTCTGACTTATTTGCAATTATGCATTTTGCTTTTTCAAAACCTGTGCTCATGATATTAACTTTGCTGGCAATTTCAGTGTTGACAATGAAATTCATGAGCATTCAAGACTGCTGTGTTTGGTTGTGCACTGACAGCCTTAGAAAATGTCATTCACGTAGTCCATAAGGGCATGGTTAAGAATACCACATTTCCTTAAATTAATCACTATTGCTGGAAACCAATCTGCTCTTCTTGAAAGCAGCCAGAATCTTTTAGAGATGGATGTTCACACCTGCAGCATCAATGTCCTTTGTGAGGCATGACTTGGTTACACCAACACCCCTTCACTTTGAAATTTTTGATTTATTCAGAATTGGAAGATATGTAGTCCCCAACTACAATGGTGTTCCATTCTGACCACTCTGTTGTAAGTCAGTTCTGATATAAGTTGAATACCTCTTTTTTTTTTTAGTTTTCATTATTATTGCCTTTTATTATCAGTATCTTTATAAATCCGATCTTTGAACATCTGCAAATGAACATCTGAGAATGACAACATCAGAAAAATATGCACTGCAACATTGTATATAGTACCTATTACTAATGATAAGATGTACAAAAAAAAAGACAGACAGTAATAAGTGCAGTTCGTCGTAACTCGAATACGACATAAATCGGGAACTGCTTGTGTAAGACTGCCTGATATTTTAATCAAAAACTGTTTGTGGCCATAATAAACATAATTATTTTACTTTATGCTGCTGAAACAGACAACAAGGAAGATGCATGGACTTTATGATGCTTTTAGAGAAATGTTTGTTCTTTGCATGTTCTGATGTTGAGTGGCCAACAAATCATTCAAAGCAATTTATTAGATTCCACCTTTCCTTTCTAAATTATATATATATCCTTGTACAAAGTTTATTGAGTCTGGAAGAAATATATTTGTGAAGTAATATCAGATCATTTTCCTTGTTGTTGTTGTTGTTGTTAGGTGCCACTGAGTCAGTTCTAAGTACAACAGAATGAAATACTGCCCAGTCCTGTGCCATCCTCACAATCATTG
>NW_004444291.1:566742-567604 GCF_000243295.1 Trichechus manatus latirostris | reverse complement strand
TTGTTCTGGGCTCAGTCTGGTGGAGGTTGTGGTACTTGTGATCCATTAGTTCTTTGGACTAATCTTTCCTTTGTGTCTTTGGTTTTCTTTATTCTCTTTTGCTCCAGCCGAGGTGGGACCAGTAGATGTATCTTAGATGGCTGCTCACAGGCTTTTAAGACCCCAAGTCTACTCACCACAGTCAAATGTAGAACATTTGTTATGTTATGCCAATTGAGCTAGGTGTCCCCTGAGACCATTGTCCCCAGCCCTCAGCCCAATAGCCTGGTCCCTCAGAGCGTTTGGAGGTGTCTATGAAGCTTCTATGATTTTGCCCTAGTCAAGTTGTGATGACTTCTCCAGTACTGTGTACTGTCTTACCCTTCATCAAAGTTACCACTTATCTACTATGTAGTTAGTATTTTTCAATCCTCACCCCATGCCTCCCTCATAACCATCAAAGATTGTTTCTTTCTGTGTGGAAACATTTTCATGTGTTTTTATCACAGTGGTCTCATACAGTTTTGTACTTTTGTGATTGACTCATTTCACTCAGCATAATGCCCTCCAGATTCATTCATGTTGTGAGCTGTTTCCCAGATTCATCATTGTTCTTTACTGTTGCATAGTATTCCATCATGTGTATGTACCATAGTCTGTTTATCCATTCACCTGATGATGGGCACTTAGGTTGTTTCCATATTTTTGCTATTGTGAATAATGCTGCAATGAACATGGGTGTGCAATGTCTATTTATGTGATGGCTCTAATTTCTCTAGGATATATACGTAGGAGAGGGATTGCTGGATCATATGGTTTTCTATTTCTAGCTTTTAAGAAAGCATTATATTGTTTTCCAAAATGGTTATACCATTTTGCATTC
>NW_004444291.1:530149-538573 GCF_000243295.1 Trichechus manatus latirostris | reverse complement strand
GTTGCTAACCAATGTCATAAAACAATATGTGTACTAACTGTTTAATGAGAAACTATTTGTTCTGTAAACCTTCATCTAAAGTACAATAAAAAAATTTTAAAAATAAATAAACAGTTCAATAATGGGAAGGACAAGATCATCCCATTTAGCCTCTTGGACCCTTGGAGGATGTGGAACTCTACAGTAGTCTGCAGTCTGATGAGGGGCATAACCCTTCTAACACAGGAACCAGGAACCCCTGGAGATGATTCCTCTAGGTAAGATTGGAATGGAGTCCCTGGGTGGTGTAAACAGTTAATGCACTCAGCTGCTAACCAAAAGGTTGGCAGTTCGAGTCCACCCACAGGCCCCTAGGAAGAAAAGCCTGGCTATTGACTTCTAAAAAATCAGCCACTGAAAACCCTATGGAGCAGCACAGTTCTACTCTGACACACATGGGGTCGCCATGAGTCAGAATCAACTCTATAGCAACTGTTTTTTTAAGTCTGGAATAAAAAGGCTGTCATGGATTGAATTGTGTCCCCTAAAAATATGTGTGCCAACTTGGCTAGGCCACGATTCCCAGCATTGTGTGATTGTACACTATTTTGTCATCCGATGTGATTTTCCTATGTGTTGTAAATCCTACCTCTATGATGTTAATGAGGCAGGATTAGAGGCAGTTATGTTAATAAGGCAGAAATCAATCTACAAGATTAGGTTGTGTCTTAAGTCAATCTATTTTGAGATATAAAACAGAGAGATGAGAAAAAGAGACATGGGGACCTCATACCACCAAGAAATAAGAGCCAAGAGAACAGTGCATCCTTTGGACCTGCGCTAAGAAGCTGCGCTAAGAAGCTCCTAGTCCAAGGGAAGATCGATGACAAGGACCTTCCTCCAGAGCCAACAGGGAGAGAAAGCCTTCCCCTGGAGCTGATGCCCTGAATATGGACTTCTAGCCTACCTGACTGTGAGAGAATAAACTATTTATTATGCCATCCACTTGTGGTATTTCTGTTATAGCAGCCCTAGATAACTCAGACAAAGGCCAAAGACTTCTAACAACAAACTTTGGGGAGAGGAAGTAGCCAACTGGACATCATTACGGCAAATGTAGCTTAGTTCTCCACTGGAGTTTTCTGTATAATGTATGTACATTACATTTATGTCTATTTCATAGAACTCGTAGTATGACTATCTTATTGAGTGATGAAAATTTTGTAGTCATGAACTTGTTGCTTATATTATGTTTATATTATATATTATATAATGTTTATATTATATATTATACCATTGATATATACCAAGAAAACCCTAACTATGCTGTAAACCAACCCTGGCAGTCAAACTGGACATTCAATCCAAGACTATGAGACTGGTAAGAAATCCTCGGGTTCAGCCTTCACCAGTAGAAGCCATTCCAGGCCACTGTTACTCTTCTTTTCTTATTGAGAGAGTTAGCTGTTGTATTCCTTGTGCTTCTCCACAGTGCTCCTCCAGGCCACAAATCCGCTACTCCACTTGCTTTTGACACTTAGGAGTGTGAGTGCTTGATGCTAGTCATGGAATGTCTTTTCCTCCAAAGTTGAGTAAAAGTGACTAGTGTTCTCCATAGCCTGGCCCTGCCATGGCTGATTTTGTTCTGCCTGATCTACTTCAATATCACCCTCTCATAAATCTTCTAATAAACATTCATTCTAGGTTTCTTTTCTTTTTTTTAATTAAGTGTCCTGCCTGTCTCCCATATTCTAGTACTCTAGTTCCCGCGAGTAGCAGGTGTTAGTCAAAAAAAATACAGTCACTGAATTCAAATGAGCTGAGTTCAAGTCTGGACCCTGCCACTTTTAAGATGAGTGATACCGGGCAATAATTTCTCTGTATTCCATTGTGCTACTGTAACAAAAATACCACAAATTGGTGGTGTTAGAGAACACAAATTTACTGTCTCACAGTTTGGAGGCTAGAAATTCAAGTCAGGGCATCAACTCTGGGGGATGGTCCCTCCTTGTCAGTAGCCCTGGGCATTCCCTGGCATTCCTTGGCTTGTAGACAGTTCCTCACATGGTCTCTTTCCCCCATTAGTGTGTGTCTCTCCCTGTCTGTTTTCCCTTTTTAGAAGACACCACTCAGAAGGGATTAGGTTTAGGACCCACCTTACTCCAGTATGTCTCATTAACAAAACAAAAGAAAAACTCTATTTCCAAAAAGGGTCATATTCATTAATATAATGGTTAGGAGTTCGACATGTCTTTTGGGGAACACAGAACCATAAACCTGTTGCTGTGGAGTTGATTTTGACTCATAGTGACCCTATAGGACACAGTAGAACTGCCCCATAGGGTTTCCAAGGAGTGGCTTGGGGATTTGAACTGCCAACCTTTTAGTTAGCAGTCAAGCTCTTAACCACTGCACCACCAGGGCTGAGATTATAACCAAAACGTGGGGTAATTTCTCCACCTCAAAGATAGTTATCAAACTCATATCTGATACATTGTCAAATTCCCTTGCACCCTTCAGAAGTTCTATTATCTGATGCAGCTGGGACCAGAGGCTCATGGTTACTCAAAAGAGCCAGAAAAACTGAGAAATCTTAAAAATCATAACACACACACTAAACATCTCAAATTAAAACATATAATTTTGCATTCATCTGCCAATCTTTTGATGTATAACAAAGCCTTTTGCTTGAATGTATATCACAGATTGGAGCTGCAAAGGTATTTCTTGTTTAAATCACACCCATGGTGTATTTGGCTACAATTCCCACTTTAATTTCTTTAAATGAATCATGAACTTAAAGACATTTTTGAGACGATATGAGTCCCGTATCCCTCTAGATTTTTACATTTTTCCAGCCTCTTAGAATTATGCGACTCACACCAAATTCACCATCAATATTTTAACAATTTTTCTTCATGAAATTTTCCCAGAGCATTAAACTTGGTGCTCGTGAGAAACAACTCTCTTTCTTTTAACATTTATTATTTCATTGACTTATGTAAAACCTTATTAAATTATATAACCACAACAGCATCCACCACTGTCATCTACAGGTTGGACAACTGACTTCTAGTAAAAGGACAATGCCGATAGTGGTAGGAGAAGGCATGAGTGTTAGCCATAAAATGGCCTACAACCTGTGAAAATTTAGTGTTGGGCATTAGTCAATATTTTCATAAAGAAAACATAGAACTCAAAGTAATATCTACTGTAATAACAAAGAACAATAGGATACACTGAGCACTTTCTATGACTGTGTTTATCCCTGTATGTTTCATCTCAATCCTCACATTAATCTTACTTGTTAGTTACCATCAAATCAGTTCCAACTTATGGTGGCCTTATGTATAACAGAACAAAACCTTGCCCAGTTCTATGCCATCTTCATGAGCGTTGGTGTATTTGAGTCCATTGGTGTGACTATTGTGTCAATCCATCTCATTGAGGGGTTTCCCTGTTTTTGCTGAACCTCTACCCTACCAAATATGATGTCCTTTTCTAGTAATTGGTATTTTCTGGTGACATGTCCCAAGTAAGTGAGTCAATTATTATGCCCATTTTACAAGTTAGGAAACTGATATGTAGAGAGGTACAAGAATTTAACCAAGACCACATAGCTAGCAAGATAATAGATCTCAATGTCAAAGACAGACAGTCTGACTTCTGAGCCACTACCTTTAAATAACCATTATGCCCCTGGACTTCTTAATACTGGCAAGGTGATAGGCATGCATGACCCTGATGAAGTGAGGAAATGATCTTTCCCATACCTCAGTCTCAACACTGACCTGCATTATTTTCTCAGTTCTGTAAGGGGCTCCCAGCAATATGATGCTCTCATGTAGCTCACTGTCAAATCTTTGTTGCCTCTACTCCTCAGGAACCAAGCACAAGTTCCCCAAGGCTCAGACATAGAGAACTGAGTGTTCCTAGAACAAGCTTGTACCCTCTGGCTGTACCCTATCCACAATGTGAACTGCAATTCAACCTGGGAGGTGAAGGAGAGGGGCTGACAGCTGCTGTACAGGGATACACTCTCCAAACATTTGAGGATCTGCCTTTCTTGTCCACAATAGTCTCCTGCAGATGGAGCCCAGGCTGGCCCACTCTGCCTCCTCCCTCCAGGTTACCAGACTGGGCAACAAAAAACCACAGAGACAATGGTAGGGTGGAATTCAGTCACACACAGACACACACACACATCCCATCATATTACATGTGGCAAAGGCACAATAAAACAAAGATTGTTTGTTTTAATTAGCAAATTGGTCATTTAGCAAAACAATTTTCAGCAAACTTCTTCGCTTTTACTGAGATCGGTCTGAATTTACACCGGATGCATAAACAGCTGGGGCCCTTATTTTAGGTCAAAGATACAAATGCTTAGAGCAAAACATAGTCTGCTTTACAACTTTTCACTGTCTATCATAATGACAATTGTGTCCAGAGAAGGAGGAGAAGGCATAGAAGAGGGCTGAGGAAACTTAACTGCTAAGGAGGCTGTTAAAGGAAGTGGGACTTCGCTATGGATTGGATGCTATTAGGAAACAGCAATTCAAGACTGGGCATCTCAATAAACCTTATCTACAAGACAGGAGAATGAATCAGGGCTAAATCTGCAAGAGTCACTCATACTAGCCAGGGCAGGAGGACATTTGGTATTTTTGTGGTTTGCACAGTGACTTTGTTTCTGTCTGTGCTTAGACAAGATTATGAAGTTGTCGTGTCTGTTTTTTTTTTTTTTCTCACTTCATCACAGTCACAGATTATTCTTGTCTGATGTTGATGTTCTGGGAGATTTGTTTATGTCCAACTGGAGAACACCATGGCCTAGTTGTAAGCGTCAGGCCCGTTCCCAACGTCACGAGCTGATTCTCCCTTTCTCAATAGTATGAGCCAGATGGTGGGGTTGAGGTGAGAGCTAATACTAACGTTGTTGTTCGCATTTCATATTCTTGATGCTTCATATACCTAGTAAGAGGCAGAAACTTGGCAAGATTTCAGCAATAACTGTTTTTAAAAACAAAATGTGTTTCTATCTAAACTAATGAAATGGTTTTCTTTATGCAGGAAATGATGACCCTTCTCCCATCCCTCTCTTTCCCTAGAGAACCTCTACGACGTTTCTGTTTGCAATAAATATGTAGAGCTTTGTCTGTTTACTTGGTCTTCTCTAATACTCACAAACATTGATTTATATCAGTGGATTTATTCAAACAGCAAAAAAAAATGAGCTTCCCCAAGTGAGCATTTCTAAGCCAGGCTTCTAGCCAGAGGGAATTTATTTCCCTTTCAGTTATAATTTTCTCCAAACAGGGTACTACCAAGGGAAGCCTAAGAAACAGCATGTGCAACCCAGCTCACTATGGCATAACATAAAGTCTCAGCTCCAGCTAGGGCTGAGTCACACAACACAGAAACCGACAGAAAGGAAAAGTTTCATTCCCACCCAAAATAGGAGCTTCCAGGTCTCAGAGGGCAGCAAAGAGAAGGGAGTTCTCGGCAGAAAAAGAAAGGAGGTTTTAGCTTTTTCTGTTGAGGATTTCTGAATGAGGATTTCTAGAAAGCCCTTTCAGAGTGCTGCCACTCTGAGCTTTTTATCCACAAAATGGTGAGAGACAGTAACTCCAAGTCCCTTTTTTACTCTCTCAGCTCATGGAATCCAAAATAAGAAGATTAAACTGGCAATCATTAAGTCAGTTAGACAAATAAGTCAAAAAAAAGAAAAAAGTCACCTGTTTGGTAACTGTTTCCTACACTTCCATGACTGGGTTGGAGATAAAAGACAACAGGAGACACAAGTCAGGCTGTGTGCCGCTGGGGAAGTGAATTGCCCAGGAATTGCTGGTCCACCCAAAAGTACAGAGACGTTCAGTGGGCAAAGCTTGCCTGCCTGAGGTACCACCACAAGTTGCCATCGAGTAGACTGCAATTCATAGTGACCCTATGCATGTCAGAGTAGAACTGTGCTCCATAGAGTTTTCAATGGCTGATTTTTTCAGAAGTAGATAGCCAGATCTTTCTTCCAAGGTCCCTCTGAGTGGACTTGAACCTCCAACCTTTCAGTTAGCAGCCAAGCTCATTAACGGTTGGAACACTCAGGGACTCCTTGCCTGTCTGAGGACATGCCCCTTTAGTATGATCGCTGAATCAGTTAGAGAATTCACTGTCTGCAGTTTTCTCTTGTCTCCCATCCCCTATTGCTGGGAGCATCTCAGGCCTCTTCTCCAGTCCATGGTGAGCTGGTCAGAGTGGCCCTCCAGAAAAAACTTCACAAGAGCTTAGCCCCTGCCTTATTTCTATGATTTTGCCTTCCCCAACCCTTCCCAGTGGGAATTTCTGATGCCCTACTTACAGCCCCAGGCCCAGTGTGACAGGGGCAGGAACTGACCCTGTGGCCCAGGGACTTCGTATCTACCCTGGGCCAACTGGTAACCCCCTAGTCACAGCTCCTCTTTGCATTCTCCCCCAGCTCCTGCCCCACAGTGTTGGTCCAAACTCTAGGACACAAGGTCTGCCTTATATGGCCACAGCACCCTAAAACCATCTTGAACCCACGAAAGCCTGATTAGGGCACAAAAATCATGCGAGCCTCTTCCCTTGGGACACTGGGTCTTCTGCCTGCCCCTGGCTGGGGATCTAGTTTAAACTGAACTCTCTTTACACTTTCCGAAGTCAAGATTTGTGCATTTATTGTGACCTGAACTACAGGCCTCCTACTCTCTATGTGTCTTCTGAACATTATGCACCTACTGGGAAACAATGAAAATAAGATTCACAGCCTGTACCCTACAAACTACAAACCAATAATGTGATATAATCATGTTGCCATAAAAGGAAAGCACGGGATACATGTATTAAAGGGGAGAGCAGATTGTTTTGAATGACAAGTTTGAGCCCAGTTTCCATTTGATATAGGTCATATAGATGGCCCTGGATGAACAGGGAGCACATATGTGTATCATGTATATGTGTATACATCATATACATATACATTATTTATGAAAATACCTACATGTCAATCATGGTATTAATCAACTCCCCATAATGATCACATTATAAAGATCATTATATATGTTAAAGTTCAAAAAAGGTGGTCCCTTCTAATATGAAGAATATTACATCCTGTGCTGAGTGGTAAATAATTGTTCCAAAGAGCCTGCCCTTCCTCTCCCTTTCCCTCTTCCCGGGAATTGCTTTGAGGGTTAGGCATTTGCCCTTCAGTGGTGATTAATGCAGTGTTGTGCTAATGCTGGGCTCTGCCATTATTCATGTCCCCATCCTCTGTCCAGTTCTTTAATTGCAGCATCCTGGAAGTAGAAGCAAAACTGTATTACAGGGGAAACTTTCATCTTCCTGATTATAATAGCTGACAAAAGGGAGGCTTTTCTATTAATCTCTGTCCTTTGACTGGAGGTACCTCCATTCACTCACCATCCATGTGTAGGGCTCACATCCAGGCGGCATCACAGAGAAACAGAATAGGCGGCTCTTGGGATCTATAACTTTGGCCTGGAGAAGCTGAGCTGATAATCATATCACTCTACTGCCACATCCTTAAAAGGCCTATTATGGGCATAAATTAACAGTTTTACTGGAGAAAATCTGTGTCCCCAAATTCCTGACTGCCGGGGCCCAGATGAGCTCTGCTGAATATAAAGTATTCCACCATAAATTCTAGCTGTCTTACTGAAGCCTATTATCATCCAAGTCACACTTATGCAGAAATGCCCTGGATTTGTCAGAGGCATCTCTTTCCTTCATTTTTAGTTCTTATAGTGATACTCAAAAGAGGGTATTCAGTTACACAAATTATATCTAAAGGGTATTGGCCAAAGATTTATTGTTCAATATGTAATTACAGTTAATTTTTGTCACAATTAACCAAGAGACAGTACAAGTGACAAGCCCATCAGAGCACAATAAAAGCATCAATTTGGGTTACAAGAGAGACCATTACGTAGTTGATCATGGTTTCTATTAAGTCTTAGAGCCACAAAGGTTGTAACTTTGCCATCTGCTGCTCCATCAAATGGTTTATATGATAGTTTCTAGCCTGGAGGAAAACCGGAATGCAGCTGCAGGCTACTTGCTTCTATCTTTTTAAATTAAGACTTTTCAAGAAAGACAAGGGTCTAATCCAAATTTCAGGAAAATGATAAATGACTTTATGTAGTATAGTACCCACAAACTCTGGAATTCACAATTGTAAAAATTCAGTCATAATGTATTTCGAATTTATCATATATTAGGCATTATCCTAGCCTTGAAAACCCTGTGGAGCAGTTCTACTCTGCACACATGGGGTCGCCATGAGTCAGAATCAACACTACACAACTGACAGCAACGACAACAATCCTAGCCACTGGGGATACCTAGATGAAGGAGACACAGTGGGTGCAGGCCCATTAGCCAATTGGGAAATTTTTACAATTGACCCAT